>NW_026601032.1:17500-22500 GCF_029448725.1 Salvelinus fontinalis
TACAGAAAGACAGAGAGACAGAAAGAAAGAGAGTAAGAGAGACAGAGAGACAGAGAGTAAGAGAGACAGAGAGTAAGAGAGACAGAGAGACAGAGAGACAGAGAGACAGAGAGACAGAGAGTAAGAGAGACAGAGAGACAGAGAGTAAGAGAGACAGAGAGTAAGAGAGACAGAGAGACAGAGAGACAGAGAGACAGAGAGACAGAGAGTAAGAGAGACAGAGAGACAGAGATACAGAGAGACAGAGAGTAAGAGAGTAAGAGAGACAGAAAGACAGAGAGACAGAGAGACAGAGAGTAAGAGAGACAGAGAGACAGAGAGACAGAGAGTAAGAGAGACAGAAAGACAGAGAGACAGATAGTAAGAGAGACAGAAAGACAGAGAGTAAGAGAGACAGAAAAACAGAAAGACAGAAAGACAGAGAGACAGAGAGACAGAAAGACAGAGAGTAAGAGAGACAGAGAGACAGAGAGTAAGAGAGACAGAGAGACAAGAGAGACAAGAGAGACAGAGAGACAGAGAGTAAGAGAGTAAGAGAGACAGAGAGACAGAGAGACAGAGAGACAGAGAGACAGAGAGACAGAGAGACAGAGAGACAGAGAGTAAGAGAGACAGAGAGAAAGAGAGAAAGAGAGACAGAGAGACAGAGAGACAGAGAGTAAGAGAGACAGAAAAACAGAAAGACAGAAAGACAGAGAGACAGAAAGACAGAGAGACAGAGAGACAGAAAGACAGAAATACAGAAAGGCAGAGAGACAGAGAGACAGAAAGACAGAGAGACAGATAGTAAGAGAGGCAGAAAGACAGAGAGTAAGAGAGACAGAAAAACAGAAAGACAGAAAGACAGAGAGACAGAAAGACAGAAAGACAGAAAGACAGAGAGACAGAAAGAAAGAGAGTAAGAGAGACAGAGAGACAGAGAGTAAGAGAGACAGAGAGACAAGAGAGACAGAGAGACAGAGAGTAAGAGAGACAGAGCGGTTAGTATCTCGTTGTGGCTGGCAGGGTGTTAGTAGCAGTGCACTCTGGGGGAGTCTGTCTATACAAGCCTCTCTTTCACAGAGAAACAAAGATAGCTGTAATTAATGACTGTGAGCGCTGGCCAGCACTCTGTGTGTGTGTGTGTGTGTGTGTGTGTGTGTGTGTGTGTGTGTGTGTGTGTGTGTGTGTGTGTGTGTGTGTGTGTGTGTGTGTGTGTGTGTGTGTGTGTGTGTGCGCGTTCACGCACAGCTTTCTTCAACTTAATTAAAAGTTAAGACCCCTGAAAGGGCTCCCGACTGCCACGGACATCCCACTGCCTCATGAGAAAACCTTGTACATGTATTTTCTGGGAAAGAAAAGACAGAGAGAAAGAGAGAGGGTGTGAGTGAGTGAGTGAGTGAGGGAGTGAGGGAATGAGTGAGAGAGTGAGAGAGTGAGAGAGTGAGAGAGTGAGAGAGTGAGTGAGTGAGTGAGTGAGAGAGAGAGAGAGAGAGAGAGAGAGAGAGAGAGAGAGAGAGAGAGAGAGAGAGAGAGAGAGAGAGAGAGAGAGAGAGAGAGAGAGAGAGAGAGAGAGAGAGAGAGAGAGAGAGAGAGAGAGAGAGAGAGAGAGAGAGAGACACTACATTGCTGCCTGCCATAAGTTGAGGGACAGTGTCTGACAGACCAATCAACCTGCACATGTCCTCTGCTGTATGGTTATTGTTATTGTTGGATGTATGTTTATTGTTACTGTTGGATGTATGTTTATTGTGACCCTTGGTTATTGTTGTTACTGTTGTCTCGTTGACCATTTTGATTCTCATTTGTATTTTTTATAATGTAAATATCCAAAATAAGCTTTGACAATATGTATATTGTTACGTCATGCCAATAAAGCAAAATTTAATTGAATTGAGAGCTCTCTCTCTCTCAATTCAATTCAATTCAATTCAAGGGGCTTTATTGGCATGGGAAACATGTGTTAACATTGCCAAAGCAAATGAGGTAGACAATACACAAAAGTGAAACAAACAAAACGAATTAACAGTAAACATTACACATACAGAAGTTTCAAAACAATAAAGACATTACGAGTGTCATATTAAATATATACAGTGTTGTAACAATGTACAAATGGTTAAAGCACACAAGTTAAAATAAGTAAGCATAAATATGGGTTGTATTTACAATGGTGTTTGTTCTTCAATGGTTGCCCTTTTCTTGTGGCAACAGGTCACACATCTTGCTGCTGTGATGGCACACTGTGGAATTTCACCCAGTAGATATGGGAGTTTATCAAAATTGGATTTGTTTTCGAATTCTTTGTGGATCTGTGTGATCTGAGGGAAATATGTGTCTCTAATATGGTCATACATTGGGCAGGAGGTTAGGAAGTGCAGCTCGGTTTCCACCTCATTTTGTGGGCAATGTGCACATAGCCTGTCTTCTCTTGAGAGCCATGTCTGCCTACGGCGGCCTTTCTCAATAGCAAGGCTATGCTCACTGAGTCTGTACATAGTCAAAGCTTTCCTTAAGTTTGGGTCAGTCACAGTGGTCAGGTATTCTGCCACTGTGTACTCTCTGTTTAGGGCCAAATAGCATTCTAGTTTGCTCTGTTTTTTTGTTAATTCTTTCCAATGTGTCAAGTAATTATCTTTTTGTTTTCTCATGATTTGGTTGGGTCTAATTGTGCTGTTGTCCTGGGGCTTTGTGGGGTGTGTTTGTGTTTGTGAACAGAGCCCTAGGACCAGTTTGCTTAGGGGACTCTTCTCCAGGTTCATCTCTCTGTAGGTGATGGCTTTGTTATGGAAGGTTTGGGAATCGCTTCCTTTTAGGTGGTTGTAGAATTTAACGGCTCTTTTCTGGATTTTGATAATTAGTGGGTATCGGCCTAATTCTGCTCTGCATGCATTATTTGGTGTTCTGCGTTGTACACGGAGGATATTTTTGCAGAATTCTGCATGCAGAGTCTCAATTTGGTGTTTGCCCCATTTTGTGAAATCTTGGTTGGTGAGCGGACCCCAGACCTCACAACCATAAAGGGCAATGGGCTCTATGACTGATTCAAGTATTTTTAGCCAGATCCTAATTGGTAGGTTGAAATTTATGTTCCTTTTGATGGCATAGATTGCCCTTCTTGCCTTGTCTCTCAGATCGTTCACAGCTTTGTGGAAGTTACCTGTGGTGCTGATGTTTAGGCCGAGGTATGTATAGTTTTTTGTGTGCTCTAGGGCAACGGTGTCTAGATGGAATATTGTGGTCCTGGCGACTGGACCTTTTTTGGAACACCATTATTTTGGTCTTACTGAGATTTACTGTCAGGGCCCAGGTCTGACAGAATCTGTGCAGAAGATCTAGGTGCTGCTGTAGGCCCTCCTTGGTTGGTGACAGAAGCACCAGATCATCAGCAAACAGTAGACATTTGACTTCAGATTCTAGTAGGGTGAGACCGGGTGCTGCAGACTGTTCTAGTGCCCGCGCCAATTCGTTGATATATATGTTGAAGAGGGTGGGGCTTAAGCTGCATCCCTGTCTCACCCCACGACCCTGTGTGAAGAAATGTGTGTTTTTTGCCAATTTTAACCGCACACTTGTTGTTTGTGTACATGGATTTTATAATGTCGTATGTTTTACCCCCAACACCACTTTCCATCAATTTGTATAGCAGACCCTCATGCCAAATTGAGTCGAAGGCTTTTTTGAAATCAACAAAGCATGAGAAGACTTTGCCTTTGTTTTGGTTTGTTTGGTTGTCAATTAGGGTGTGTAGGGTGAATACATGGTCTGTTGTACGGTAATTTGGTAAAAAGCCAATTTGACATTTGCTCAGTACATTGTGTTCATTGAGGAAATGTACGAGTCTGCTGTTAATGATAATGCAGAGTATTTTACCAAGGTTACTGTTGACGCATATTCCACGGTAGTTATTGGGGTCAAATTTGTCTCCACTTTTGTGGATTGGGGTGATCAGTCCTTGGTTCCAAATATTGGGGACGATGCCAGAGCTAAGGACGATGTTAAAGAGTTTTAGTATAGCCAATTGGAATTTGTTGTCTGTATATTTGATCATTTCATTAACCTGTCTAGGATCAGCGTGCCGCTAGCGGCACACCCCCCCCCCCCCCCCCACTGAAAAACCAGTGCCGCGAAATTCAAAATTTTTTTTTTTTTTAAATATTTAACTTTCACACATTAAAGTCCAATACAGCTAATGAAAGACACAGATCTTGTGAATCCAGTCAACATGTCCGATTTTTAAAATGTTTTACAGGGAAGACACAATATGTAAAGATGTACATCTATTACCTAAAAACACATTAGCATAATCCACCATCTTTTATTTGTCCACCAACACCAGTAGCCATCACCAATTCGGCTAAACTAAGATATTTATAGCCCCTAACCAACAAAAAAACTCATCAGATGACAGTCTGATAACATATTTATGGTATGGGATAGGTTTTGTTAGAAAAAAGTGCATATTTCAGGTAGATGGCATAGGTTACAATTGCACCCACCGTCACAAATGGAATAGAAAAACTACTTAGAGCAACGTGTTTACCTACTTACTAATCATCAAACATTTCGTAAAAATACACAGCATACACGAATCGAAAGACACAGATCCTGTGAATACAGACAATATTTCAGATTTTCTAAGTGTCTTACAGCGAAAACACAATAAATCGTTATATTAGCATAGCACATAGCACATAGCAGCCCAGCATTGATTCTAGCCAAAGTGGGCGATAACGTCAACATCGCCAAAAATATATAAATTTTTTCACTAACCTTCTCAGAATTCTTCAGATGACACTCCTGTAACATTATATTACACAATCCATATAGAGTTTGATCGAAAATTTTTATATTTAGCCACCAAAATCATGGTTAGACAATGTGAAATGTAGCTCAGCTGGTCAGAAAATGTCCTTGCGCCACTTAGACAGTGATCTACTCTTCTACATAAATACTCATAAACGTGACTAAAAAATATAGGGTGGACAGGGATTGATAGACAATTTAATTCTTAATACAAT
>NW_026601032.1:27500-82500 GCF_029448725.1 Salvelinus fontinalis
GCACTTGCAGAAGCAGGAGAGTGCTTGCGGCAGTGAACAGTGTGTGTACTACTGTGCCCTGTGTGACTACTCCACCAAGGCCTGTCTGAACCTGGTGCAGCACGCTCGCTCCCCGCGCCACCAGCAGAACGAGGGTCTGAGGAAGCTACAGCTCCACCAGCAGGGACTGGGAGGAGAGGAGGACGGCCTGAGTCTACACCAACTTTACCATGTTAAAGAATGCCCTAAACAACAAGGTAAGGCCAGTGGTTTATTAATGGTTTTATATGGCCTTTCTTGGATTTGAATTGCCTATAATTCAAATATGGGACTTGCTGCTCTTCCTCCTTGTTTCCCCCATCCTTTACCCAAACCCTCCCCCCACACCATGTACCCCCACACCATGTACCCCCACACCATGTACCCCCACACCATGTACCCCCACACCATGTACCCCCACACCATGTACCCCCACACCATGTACCCCTCCCTCCCTCTCTCTCTCCCTCCCTGTCCTGGCCGTCCAGTCCACCTAATCTCCCAGAATGAGAAGCTGTTCCCATTATGGTGCTACGCCTATATCACCAACACACACACACACACACACACACACACACACACACACACACACACACACACACACACACACACACACACACACACACACACACACACACACACACACACACACACACACACACACACACACACACACACACACACATATATACACACACATATATACACATGCCACCGTCCCACACGCAAGGACATCCCATGCAGGCGTGCAGGCAGACTTATGAAACTCTACCTTTGGAAGATTCTCTCTCACACACACAAACACAAACACACATACATACATACACACACATCTCTCCCTGGAGTGAGCCTTCATTTCCTTTCTCATGACCAAAGCATTTAAAAGCCCAGGGTCAGGGTTAACCCTAACCTAACCCTAAACCCAGGGTTAACCCTAACCCTAACCTAAGCCCAGAGTCTGGGTTAACCCTAACCCTAAGCCCAGGGTCTGGGTTAACTGTAACCTAACCCTAAGCCCAGGGTCAGGGTTAACCCTAACCCTAAGCCCAGGGTCAGGGTTAACCCTAACCCTAAGCCCAGGGTCTGGGTTAACCGTAACCTAACCCTAAGCCCAGGGTCTAGGTTAACCCTAACCCTAAGCCCAGGGTCTGGGTTAACCCTAACCCTAAGCCCAGGGTCTGGGTTAACCCTAACCCTAAGCCCAGGGTCTGGGTTAACTGTAACCTAACCCTAAGCCCAGGGTCTGGGTTAACCCTAACCCTAAGCCCAGGGTCTAGGTTAACCCTAACCCTAAGCCCAGGGTCTGGGTTAACCGTAACCTAACCCTAAGCCCAGGGCCTGCCAGACACTAATAAGTGTAGCAGCACTGTAAAACATTCGGAGACAAAAAAAGAGGAATGGTTTTCTTTGAGTCGGTTACGGTTTGGAGACATGGGTTACTGTGTGGAGACGGGGGTTATGGTGTGGAGATGGGGGTTACGGTATAGAGATGGGGGTTACGGTATAGAGAAGGCTGTTACGGTATAGAGAAGGCTGTTACGGTGTAGAGACGGTGGGTTACGGTGTAGAGCATGTGGGTTACTGTGTAGAGAGGTGGGTTACGGTGTAGAGAGGTGGGTTACGGTGTAGAGAGGTGGGTTACAGTGTAGAGAAGGCTGTTACGGTGTAGAGACGGTGGGTTACGGTGTAGAGACGGTGGGTTACTGTGTAGAGAGGTGGGTTACGGTATAGAGACGGTGGGTTACTGTGTAGAGAGGTGGGTTACGGTATAGAGAGGTGTGTTACGGTATAGAGAGGTGGGTTACAGTGTAGAGCATGTGGGTTACTGTGTAGAGAGGTGGGTTACAGTGTAAAGAGGTGGGTTATGGTGTAGAGAGGTGGGTTACTGTGTAGAGAGGTGGGTTACTGTGTAGAGAGGTGGGTTACGGTGTAGAGAAGGCTGTTACAGTGTAAAGACGGTGGGTTACAGTGTAGAGACGGTGGGTTACTGTGTAGAGAAGGCTGTTACAGTGTAGAGAAGGCTGTTACGGTGTAGAGACGGTGGGTTACGGTGTAGAGAGCTGTGTTACGGTATAGAGAGGTGGGTTACAGTTTAGAGCATGTAGGTTACTGTGTAGAGCATGTGGGTTACAGTGTAAAGAGGTGGGTTATGGTGTAGAGAGGTGGGTTACGGTGTAGAGACTGGAGTTACGGTGTGGAGACGGGTGTTATGGTGTAGAGACGGTGGGCTACGGTGTAGAGACGGTGGGTTACGGTGTACAGAGGTGGGTTACGGTGTAGAGACGGTGGGTTACGGTGTAGAGAGGTGGGTTACAGTGTAGAGCATGTGGGTTACGGTGTAGAGCATGTGGGTTACAGTGTAGAGCATGTGTATTACTGTGTAGAGAGGTGGGTTATGGTGTAGAGCATGTGTATTACTGTGTAGAGAGGTGGGTTATTGTGTAGAGAGTTGGGTTGTGGTGTAGAGAGGTGGGTTACGGTGTAGAGACTGGGCTTACGGTGTAGAGAGGTGAGTTGTGGTGTAGAGAGTTGGTTACGGTGTAGAGACTGGGGTTACGGTGTTGAGACGGGTGTTATGGTGTAGAGAGGTGGGTTACAGTGTAGAGAAGGCTGTTACGGTGTAGAGACGGTGGGCTACGGTGTAGAGATGGTGGGTTACGGTGTGGAGAGGTGGGTTACGGTGTAGAGACGGTGGGTTACCGTGTAGAGAGGTAGGTTACGGTGTAGAGAGGTGGGTTACAGTGTAGAGAGGTGGGTTACGGTGTAGAGAGGTGGGTTACGGTGTGGAGAGGTTGGTTGCGGTGTAGAGAAGGCTGTTACAGTGTAGAGAGGTGGGTTACGGTGTGGAGAGGTTGGTTACAGTGTAGAGACGGTGGGTTACAGTGTAGAGACTGTGGGTTACGGTGTAGAGACTGTGGGTTACTGTGTAAAGAGGTGGGTTATGGTGTAGAGAGTTGGGTTGCGGTGTAGAGAGTTGGGTTGCGGTGTAGAGAGTTGGGTTGCGGTGTAGAGAGGTGGGTTACGGTGTAGAGAGGTGAGTTGCGGTGTAAAGAGTTGGGTTACGGTGTAGAGACGGGTTACGGTGTAGAGACGGGTTACGGTGTAGAGACGGTGGGTTACGGTGTAGAGACTGGGGTTACGGTGTAGAGAGGTGAGTTGTGGTGTAGAGAGGTGGGTTACGGTGTAGAGACTGGGGTTACGGTGTAGAGACGGGGGTTACGGTGTAGAGACGGGGGTTACGGTGGAGAGACGTGGGTTACTGTGTGGAGACGGGGGTACGATGTGGAGACGGGGGTTACGGTGTAGAGATTGGGGTTACGTGTGGAGACGGGGGTTACTGTGTAGAGATTGGGGTTACGTGTGGAGACGGGGGTTACGGTGTAGAGATTGGGGTTACGTGTGGAGACGGGGGTTACGGTGTAGAGACGGGGGTTACGTGTGGAGACGGGGGTACGATGTGGAGACGGGGGTTACGGTGTAGAGATTGGGGTTACGTGTGGAGACGGGGGTTACGGTGTAGAGACGGGGGTTACGTGTGGAGACGGGGGTTACGGTGGAGAGACGGGGGTTACGGTGTAGAGATTGGGGTTACGGTGTAGAGACGGGGGTTACGGTGTAGAGATTGGGGTTACGTGTGGAGAGACGGGGGTTACGGTGGAGAGACGGGGGTTACGGTGTAGAGATTGGGGTTACGTGTGGGCGGGTCGCTGTAATTTTACCCTGAAGACACTGTCATAGTCCATTATATAATCATTCCTATGCTAATGCGGTACAGTGAGGTGAATGCTTAACTTGTTTTTGCTTTGCTTGACCTGTTGGAAGGGGGACGACTAACATGTTTTGAATGGCATTCCAGCCATTAATGTATGTGAGTGTTAGACATTAATCTGTGCTCCCAGAAGTATCCTGTTTATTCACGGACACGCAAACCAGATGTGAAAGCAGCTCTCCCTCTCCCTCTCCCTCTCCCTCTCCCTCTCTCTCTCTCTCTCCCCCTCTCTCTCTCCCTCTCACCTCGCACACACGCAAGCACACACACACACACACCCACACACACAATACACACACACAATACACACACACAATACACATAACAGCCTTGACCATATGGAGAATAGAATAGAGAGATTGCTGACATATTGACAGAAGTAGGCCATCTACACGTTTGGTTTCAATTAGAAGTGGATCAAAGGTGATTCAGTAAAGTTCAGGGCCACAAGACAAGCCAGCTTAGATAAATCATTACTGTGCATTTTAACACACACCCCAATTCTCCCCCTCACTCGGCTAAAAGTCCAATTCTGTCTCTCACGTTCTCTCCGCTCTCAGTTCCTGTTCTTTTCGGCCTCGGCCACAACTTACCCTGCAAATCTTTTGGAATTTTCAACCAGTGAACATAAGGTTTTAAACCTGTCCAAAGTAATACTCCCCTTCTGTACCTTTTTCAAACGTTCCCCTCTTAATTTAACACTCTGTCTTCTTTCTCAGTCGGTTGTGTACCTCCATTCTCCTGCCACATAGTGCATTTCCACATGGAAGTGTAGGGTTTGAATCAACGACCGGTGCCCAAGCTCAGACACGTTCTTGGATGCCCTGCTTTTCCCACACTACATCATTTTTGGGAACAACGATATTCTTTCATGAGGCCCCTGGTATACACATTTGAAGTGTTTCCTTTTAAGGTATACAGGAGATGGTTGGAGAGAAGTATAGATATTAATTTCAGACTTTTCAGAATATCTGAACTTTCTTTGCTATCCAGCAGCATTGATTCTATGATTACCTATAGGGAACACATGTGATTTGATTCTATGATTACCTATAGGGAACACATGGGATTTGATTCTATGATTACCTATAGGGAACACATGGGATTTGATTCTATGATTACCTATAGGGAACACATGGGATTTGATTCTATGATTACCTATAGAGAACACATGGGATTTGATTCTGTGATTACCTATAGGGAACACATGGGATTTGATTCTATGATTACCTATAGAGAACACATGGGATTTGATTCTGTGATTACCTATAGGGAACACATGGGATTTGATTCTGTGATTACCTATAGGGAACACATGGGATTTGATTCTATGATTACCTATAGAGAACACATGGGATTTGATTCTGTGATTACCTATAGGGAACACATGGGATTTGATTCTATGATTACCTATAGAGAACACATGGGATTTGATTCTGTGATTACCTATAGGGAACACATGGGATTTGATTCTGTGATTACCTATAGGGAACACATGGGATTTGATTCTGTGATTACCTATAGGGAACACATGGGATTTGATTCTATGATTACCTATAGGGAACACATGGGATTTGATTCTGTGATTACCTATAGGGAACACATGGGATATGATTCTATGATTACCTATATGGAACGTATGTGATTTGATTCTATGATTACCTATAGGGAACACATAGGATTTGATTCTATGATTACCTTTAGGGAACACATGGAATTTGATTCTATGATTACCTATAAGGAACACATGGGATTTGATTCTATGATTACCTATAGGGAACACATGGGATTTGATTCTATGATTACCTATAGGGAACACATGGGATTTGATTCTATGATTATCTATAGGGAACACATGGGATTTGATTCTGTGATTACCTATAGGGAACACATGGAATTTGATTCTATGATTACCTATAGGGAACACATGGGATTTGATTCTGTGATTACCTATAGGGAACACATGGGATTTGATTCTACGATTACCTATAGGGAACACATGGGATATGATTCTATGATTACCTATATGGAACGTATGTGATTTGATTCTATGATTACCTTTAGGGAACACATGGGATTTGATTCTATTATTACCTATAGGGAACACATGGGATTTGATTCTATGATTACCTATAGGGAACACATGGGATTTGATTCTATGATTACCTATAGGGAACACATGGGATTTGATTCTGTGATTACCTATAGTGGAACACATGGAATTTGATTCTATGATTACCTATAGGGAACACATGGGATTTGATTCTATGAGTACCTATAGGGAACACATGGGATTTGATTCTATGATTACCTATAGGGAACACATGGGATTTGATTCTATGATTACCTATAGGGAACACATGGGATTTGATTCTATGATTACCTATAGGGAACACATGGGATTTGATTCTATGATTACCTATAGGGAACACATGGGATTTGATTCTGTGATTACCTATAGGGAACACATGGGATTTGATTCTATGATTATCTATAGGGAACACATGGGATTTGATTCTGTGATTACCTATAGGGAACACATGGGATTTGATTCTATGATTACCTGTAGGGAACACATGGGATATGATTCTATGATTACCTATATGGAACGTATGTGATTTGATTCTATGATTACCTATAGGGAACACATGGGATTTGATTCTATGATTACCTTTAGGGAACACATGGGATTTGATTCTATGATTACCTATAGGGAACACATGGGATTTGATTATATGATTACCTATAGGGAACACATGGGATATGATTCTATGATTACCTATAGGGAACACATGGGATTTGATTCTATGATTACCTTTAGGGAACACATGCGATTTGATTCTTTGATTACCTATAGGGAACACATGGAATTTGATTCTATGAGTACCTATAGGGAACACTTGGGATTTGATTCTGTGATTACCTATAGGGAACACATGGGATTTGATTCTGTGATTACCTATAGGGAACACATGGGATTTGATTCTACGATTACCTATAGGGAACACATGGGATATGATTCTGTGATTACCTATAGGGAACACATGGGATTTGATTCTACGATTACCTATAGGGAACACATGGGATATGATTCTATGATTACCTATATGGAACGTATGTGATTTGATTCTATGATTACCTATAGGGAACACATGGGATTTGATTCTATGATTACCTGTAGGGAACACATGGGATATGATTCTATGATTACCTATATGGAACGTATGTGATTTGATTCTATGATTACCTATAGGGAACACATGGGATTTGATTCTATCATTACCTTTAGGGAACACATGGGATTTGATTCTATGATTACCTATAGGGAACACATGGGATTTGATTATATGATTACCTATAGGGAACACATGGGATATGATTCTATGATTACCTATAGGGAACACATGGGATTTGATTCTATGATTACCTTTAGGGAACACATGCGATTTGATTCTTTGATTACCTATAGGGAACACATGGAATTTGATTCTATGAGTACCTATAGGGAACACTTGGGATTTGATTCTGTGATTACCTATAGGGAACACATGGGATTTGATTCTGTGATTACCTATAGGGAACACATGGGATTTGATTCTACGATTACCTATAGGGAACACATGGGATATGATTCTGTGATTACCTATAGGGAACACATGGGATTTGATTCTACGATTACCTATAGGGAACACATGGGATATGATTCTATGATTACCTATATGGAACGTATGTGATTTGATTCTATGATTACCTATAGGGAACACATGGGATTTGATTCTATGATTACCTATAGGGAACACATGGGATTTTATTCTATGATTACCTATTGGGAACACATGGGATTTGATTCTATGATTACCTATAGGGAACACATGGGATTTGATTCTGTGATTACCTATAGGGAACACATGGGATTTGATTCTATGATTACCTATAGGGAACACATGGGATTTGATTCTGTGATTACCTATAGTGGAACACATGGAATTTGATTCTATGATTACCTATAGGGAACACATGGGATTTGATTCTATGAGTACCTATAGGGAACACATGGGATTTGATTCTATGATTACCTATAGGGAACACATGGGATTTGATTCTATGATTACCTATAGGGAACACATGGGATTTGATTCTATGATTACCTATAGGGAACACATGGGATTTGATTCTATGATTACCTATAGGGAACACATGGGATTTGATTCTGTGATTACCTATAGGGAACACATGGGATTTGATTCTATGATTACCTGTAGGGAACACATGGGATATGATTCTATGATTACCTATATGGAACGTATGTGATTTGATTCTATGATTACCTATAGGGAACACATGGGATTTGATTCTATGATTACCTTTAGGGAACACATGCGATTTGATTCTTTGATTACCCATAGGGAACACATGGAATTTGATTCTATGAGTACCTATAGGGAACACTTGGGATTTGATTCTGTGATTACCTATAGGGAACACCTGGGATTTGATTCTGTGATTACCTATAGGGAACACATGGGATTTGATTCTACGATTACCTATAGGGAACACATGGGATATGATTCTGTGATTACCTATAGGGAACACATGGGATTTGATTCTACGATTACCTATAGGGAACACATGGGATATGATTCTATGATTACCTATATGGAACGTATGTGATTTGATTCTATGATTACCTATAGGGAAAACATGGGATTTGATTCTATGATTACCTATAGGGAACACATGGGATTTGATTCTATGATTACCTATAGGGAACACATGGGATTTGATTCTATGATTACCTATAGGGAACACATGGGATTTGATTCTGTGATTACCTATAGGGAACACATGGGATTTGATTCTATGATTAACTATAGGGAACACATGGGATTTGATTCTATGATTACCTATAGGGAACACATGGGATTTGATTCTCATGCCCTGCTCCAGTTGTCTCATCATTTACTCTAGCTGAATACCATACAACTACATTTGTGTGTGTGTGTGTGTGTATGTGTGTGTGTGTGTGTGTGTGTGTGTGTGTGTGTGTGTGTGTGTGTGTGTGTGTGTGTGTGTGTGTGTTTGTGTGTGTGTGTGTGTGTGTGTGTGTGTGTGGTTAAATGTGGGTTAAAGTGAATTTCCCCCATTTGTAAATCATTCTAATCTAAGAGCAATGTTTTTTACACACATATGAGCTCTTTAAATGGTTTTCCAATAGAATGGTTTAAATCTAAATCACTCACAGCCCACGTTTCATACTCGTGCGTGCGTGCGCGTGTGCGTGTGCGTGTGCGTGTGTGTGTGTGTGTGTGAATATTTCTGCTCTGCGAAGAATCAGCAGAGTTTAAGGAAATTGAGTTTATAAAGAATGTCAGTTTAGATCCCAGACAGTGAGAATGAATTCTTCCACGACATGGCACACAGAGTTCAACTATTTTGTTATCTGCCTTTAAACCTCTGCCAAAAGTCATTAGTCCAAATTAGATTGTTTTTCCTCATTTGTATAACAGAGTTAGATGGTGATTCGAGCTGATGTGAACAAAATAACGTAGATCCAAGTGAAAGTACATGCTGTACAAATATGACTTGTTCTCAGTCAAGGTTTGTCCATCATCGACATAGTTTTATGATGAAACTAATGGAGGACAGAGAATATTTGTGTTGGAAACAGACTGTTATGTCAATGAGGAAAACAAACTGCTAAACAATAAGACATGAAGAAATAAGACTGAAGCAAAGTGAAGTTAGTGTGCAGTAGTTGTGTCCGAGAGAGTTTATCCCCGTGTGTGTGTGTGTGTGTGTGTGTGTGTGTGTGTGTGTGTGTGTGTGTGTGTGTGTGTGTAGGGGGGGCTGTATATTAACCAGACCAATCAGATTGAGTCCTTTCTCCACCTACCTGACCAATCAGAGAGAGAACTTTCTCCACCCACCAGACCAATCAGAAAGAGACCTTTCTCCACCTACCTGACCAATCAAAAATAGTTATTTCTCCACCCAGCAGACCAATCAGAAAGAGACCTTTCTCCACCCACCAGACCAATCAGAAAGAGACCTTTCTCCACCCACCAGACCAATCAGAAAGAGACCTCTCTCCACCCACCTGACCAATCAGAAAGAGACCTTTCTCCACCCACCTGACCAATCAGAGAGAGAACTTTCTCCACCCACCAGACCAATCAGAAAGAGACCTTTCTCCACCCACCAGACCAATCAGAAAGAGACCTCTCTACCCCCACCTGACCAATCAGAAAGAGACCTTTCTCCACCCACCTGACCAATCAGAGAGAGAACTTTCTCCACCCAGCAGACCAATCAGAAAGAGACCTTTCTCCACCCACCAGACCAATCAGAAAGAGACCTCTCTCCACCCACCTGACCAATCAGAAAGAGACCTCTCTCCACCCACCTGACCAATCAGAAAGAGACCTTTCTCCACCCACCAGACCAATCAGAAAGAGACCTCTCTCCACCCACCTGACCAATCAGAAAGAGACCTCTCTCCACCCAGCAGACCAATCAGAAAGAGACCTTTCTCATCCATCACTTTGCGTCTTCTGTTCTTCCCTTTTCCTTCCTCCCTCGCTATAACAAAAGGAGATGGGTCTTATGGAGGTAATTATTCCTGAGAGCTTCCTCCCTCCCTCCCTCTCACCTCTCCTCTCCTGCCCCTATGACTTAAAGTGTGTGTGTGTGTGTGTGTGTGTGTGTGTGTGTGGGGGGGGGGGGGTTCGCTTTCCACTGACTTAGGGGGCCGAACAACACTTTAAATGCTTCTGTGTGTGTGTGTGCCTGTGTGCGCGTGTTTGTCTGTGAGTGTGTGTGTCTGTGTTTGTGCGTGTGCATGTCTGTTTGTGTCTGTGTGTGTGTGTGTGTGTGTGTGTGTGTGTGTGTGTGTGTGTGTGTGTGTGTGTGTGTGTGTGTGTGTGTGTGTGTGTGCATGTCTGTGTGATTGTGTGTGTTTCTCTGCCTATCCATTGTCTTCTCTGAGTGACAAGGCTCCGGGAGGTTTGTGTCTTGGTCAGATTAGTGCAGCCGTGCTCCCCATTTCCATAACAGCTGTAGGCCAGTCGTGGGCCCTAATGGACACGGAGGACCGTGTGTGCATACGCTTTGCTGTTTCATTGTTTTTAAACTGAACATGCAGCCTCAGTTTATGCATTTGTTTGCTTTAACTCTGAGCACAATCATCAAAATGATCGTAAAGGTTTTACTATGTCTAGCTCTTGTCTTTCTCCCCTTGTCATTTCTCCTCCTCCCTTTCTCTCTCTTTTTCTGTTATCTTCACCCTCCCTTTTTGGGAGCGATGGGGCGGTTTAGTAATTACAGAGGTTACTTTTCAGGATAATCTGCTCCGTCATACACTATATATACAAAAGTATGTGGACACCCCTTCAAGTGAGTTGATTCTGCTATTTCAGCCACACCCGTTGCTGACAGGTGTATAAAATTGAGCAAACAGCCATGCAATCTTCACCTCCCTCCCTCTCTCTTCCCCCCCTTTCTTCTGGCATCCCTCCCTCTCCCTCTCTCTTTCCCTCTCCCATCTCTCTATCCCATCTCTCTCTCTCTCTCTCTCTCTCTCTCTCTCTCTCTCTCTCTCTCTCTCTGTCTCTCTCTCTCTCTCTCTCTCTCTGTCTCTCTCTCTCTCTCTCTCTTTCTCTATTTCCAGGGTTTGGCTCAGTAATTTGTGACCATTACAAGACCATATATGGAGAGTTAGTGGAGTGTGAGAAATGTGATACACACACAAATACGCCATGTTCACTCTGCTAGCCACGGGCGCTACGCTAATGCAGTGGCGGCCATTTTCTTTCATAGACACTGCCTGGCTAGCTGCTTTAGAGTAATAGAAGTCTATGAACTCTATAGAATTCTTTTTTTAAAGTAAAATATAGGACCTATGTGTATTTCCAGTCAGGAAAGTCCCTTTACCAGAACTGTGAGTGATGTATTCCCGCTATTGTGTAAGCTCTTTCCAAAGGAAAAACCTCATGTTGAGATCGACATAATCACTCTCCGGGGGATTTGATAGGTTTTATAGCTTTTATTGCCATGCAATTAAATGGAAACAATACCCCTCTATTTTAAATGATTTGTCAAATCAAAATAAGACGCTTTCGCTTGGGTATTATTATATTTTCAAGGAGCAATTTACCCACATTTCTCTAAACCATATTGTGGACGGCTGGCGAGGGAAACGATGTAGTCATTTTTGTTTAATTCCATCCAAGTGAATTATAATTGCTTTGCGGTGTGTGTGTGTGTGTGTGTGTGTGTGTGTGTGTGTGTGTGTGTGTGTGTGTGTGTGTGTGTGTGTGTGTGTGTGTGTGTGTGTGTGTGTGTGTGTGTGTGTGTGTGTGTGTGTGTGTGTGTGTGTGTGTACGTACAAAAAAAATCTCTGTCTGTACTTCTGAAAAGGGCCATTTGACCATAAAGTATTTTTGGATTGGTGTGTGGCGACGGTATGACCCGAGCTGATTGTTGTTATTTGACAGAGCTTCTCTCATGGTAATAACAGTTAAATTGTTCCCTGATGTTCCAGTCAGAGGTTTTGTGCCTCCTGACATTTATAATTAGCTGCTGATTATCCAACATTAGCATAACGTTACCTGACTGACGTTAGACTTATTTACAACACAAAGCCCTGTGCCCGGTGTGTGTGTGTGTGTGTCTAGGCCTGCTAACGTGTGTTTGCATACTAAACCGTTACTAAAACATGACTTAACCTAATTGAGAGTACAAAGGACATTCACTGAGCTTTGTGGTTGATTATAATTTGAAACTATGAAATTACAAATGTACATAAAACAATATCCAGTGTCAGTGACCATGAAGATAATAGTCAATACACTGATATGAGGTCAAGGTAGAACAATGGTTACCTAGCAACACACACACACACCAGTCTAAAGTCGTCTGAGCTGGTCTGAGTCCATGGTGATGCTGGTACACACACCAGTCTAAAGTCGTCTGAGCTGGTCTGAATCCATGGTGATGCTGGTACACACACCAGTCTAAAGTCGTCTGAGCTGGTCTGAATCCATGGTGATGCTGATACACACACCAGTCTAAAGTCGTCTGAGCTGGTCTGAGTCCATGGTGATGCTGGTACACACAGATGGACTTTCTGACAAGCATTTCGCTACACTCGCATTATCATTTGTTAACAATGTGTATTTGACCAATAACATTTGATTTGATTTGACACACACACACACACAAACACACAATGTCCCTGGCCTACGTACATCTCTCTCTTTTCATCCTCTCATTTCCTTGCTTTTCTTTTACCCTCCCTCGCTCTGCCTCTCCTGTCTCCCACCTTCCATCTCCCACCATCTCTCCTTTCTCCCTCTGTCTCTCCTCTTTCATCTCTCTGCCCTCTCCTTCTGTCTCTCCTATTTCATCTCTCTGCCCTCTCCTTCTGTCTCTCCTCTTTCATCTCTCTGCCCTCTCCCTCTGTCTCTCCTCTTTCATCTCTCTGCCCTCTCCTTCTGTCTCTCCTGTTTTTCATCTCTCTGCCCTCTCCTTCTGTCTCTCCTGTCTTTCATCTCTCTGCCCTCTCCTTCTGTCTCTCCTGTCTTTCATCTCTCTGCCCTCTCCTTCTGTCTCTCCTGTCTTTCATCTCTCTGCCCTCTCCTTGTCTCTCCTGTCTTTCATCTCTCTGCCCTCTCCTTCTGTCTCTCCTGTCGTTCATCTCTCTGCCCTCTCCTTCTGTCTCTCCTCTTTCATCTCTCTGCCCTCTCCTTCTGTCTCTCCTGTCTTTCATCTCTCTGCCCTCTCCTTCTGTCTCTCCTGTCTTTCATCTCTCTGCCCTCTCCTTCTGTCTCTCCTCTTTCACCTCTCTGCCCTCTCCTTCTGTCTCTCCTGTCTTTCATCTCTCTGCCCTCTCCTTCTGTCTCTCCTCTTTCATCTCTCTGCCCTCTCCTTCTGTCTCTCCTGTCTTTCACCTCTCTGCCCTCTCCTTCTGTCTCTCCTCTTTCATCTCTCTGCCCTCTCCCTCTGTCTCTCCTCTTTCATCTCTCTGCCCTCTCCTTCTGTCTCTCCTGTCTTTCATCTCTCTGCCCTCTCCTTCTGTCTCTCCTGTCGTTCATCTCTCTGCCCTCTCCTTCTGTCTCTCCTCTTTCATCTCTCTGCCCTCTCCCTCTGTCTCTCCTCTTTCATCTCTCTGCCCTCTCCTTCTGTCTCTCCTGTCTTTCATCTCTCAGCCCTCTCCTTCTGTCTCTCCTCTTTCATCTCTCTGCCCTCTCCTTCTGTCTCTCCTCTTTCATCTCTCTGCCCTCTCCCTCTGTCTCTCCTCTTTCATCTCTCTGCCCTCTCCTTCTGTCTCTCCTCTTTCATCTCTCTGCCCTCTCCTTCTGTCTCTCCTCTTTCATCTCTCTGCCCTCTCCCTCTGTCTCTCCTGTCTTTCATCTCTCTGCCCTCTCCTTCTGTCTCTCCTCTTTCATCTCTCTGCCCTCTCCTTCTGTCTCTCCTGTCTTTCATCTCTCTGCCCTCTCCTTCTGTCTCTCCTCTTTCATCTCTCTGCCCTCTCCTTCTGTCTCTCCTCTTTCACCTCTCTGCCCTCTCCTACTGTCGCTCCTCTTTCATCTCTCCTTTCTCCTTCTGTCTCTCCTCTTTCATCTCTCTGCCCTCTCCTTCTGTCTCTCCTCTTTCATCTCTCTGCCCTCTCCTACTGTCGCTCCCTTCTTTTAATCTCTCTGCCCTCTCCTTCTGTCTCTCCTGTCTTTCATCTCTCTGCCCTCTCATTATATCTCTCCTCTTTCATCTCTCTGCCCTCTCCCCCTCTCTCCTTTCTCCCACCTTCCATCTCCCACCATATCTCCTGTATTTCATCTCTCTGCCCTCTCCTTCTTTCTCTCCGTTGGTAGTTTATCTCAGAGTAGGATGACATTGACATTCCTGGTATGTTTCTTCTCTACCTGTTTGATTGGTTCCTGTTCATTCTCAGTGTTTTTCCTCTACCTGTTTGATTGGTTCCTGTCTAGGGCTGGGCAATTTGGCCTAAAAAATCATATCTCAATGGGCGATTCACGATATACATTGAGTGAACAAAATATTAGTAGCACCTTCCTAATATTGTGTTGCACCCCCTTTGCTCTCACAACAGCCTCATTATGTCTGTGCATGGACTCTACAAGGGGTCAAAAGCGTTCTACATTGCCGAATGTCCTTTGGGTGTTGGACCATTCTTGATACACCTTGTACCGTTTGATTGGTTCCTGTCTATTCTCAGTGTTCTCCTCTGCCGTTTGATTGGTTCCTGTCTATTCTCAGTGTTCTCCTCTGCCGTTTGATTGGTTCCTGTCTATTCTCAGTGTTCTCCTCTGCCGTTTGATTGGTTCCTGTCTATTCTCAGTATTCTCCTCTACCGTTTGATTGGTTCCTGTCTATTCTCAGTGTTCTCCTCTACCGTTTGATTGGTTCCTGTCTATTCTCAGTGTTCTCCTCTACCAGTTGATTGGTTCCTGTCTATTCTCAGTGTTCTCCTCTACCGTTTGATTGGTTCCTGTCTATTCTCAGTGTTCTCCTCTACCGTTTGATTGGTTCCTGTCTATTCTCAGTGTTCTCCTACACCGTTTGATTGGTTCCTGTCTATTCTCAGTGTTCTCCTCTGCCGTTTGATTGGTTCCTGTCTATTCTCAGTGTTCTCCTCTGCCGTTTGATTGGTTCCTGTCTATTCTCAGTGTTCTCCTCTGCCGTTTGATTGGTTCCTGTCTATTCTCAGTATTCTCCTCTGCCGTTTGATTGGTTCCTGTCTATTCTCAGTATTCTCCTCTACCGTTTGATTGGTTCCTGTCTATTCTCAGTGTTCTCCTCTACCGTTTGATTGGTTCCTGTCTATTCTCAGTGTTCTCCTCTACCAGTTGATTGGTTCCTGTCTATTCTCAGTGTTCTCCTCTACCGTTTGATTGGTTCCTGTCTATTCTCAGTGTTCTCCTCTACCGTTTGATTGGTTCCTGTCTATTCTCAGTGTTCTCCTACACCGTTTGATTGGTTCCTGTCTATTCTCAGTGTGAATAGAAGGTGTGTTTGTTTTTACAAGAGAGACTGTCAGCTTTGTCTTCTTCACAGATGAGTCCAGAGTTCTTAATTGAGGAAGAGAAGTTTTCCTCTCTCTCTTTTTAACACAGGCTGATCTCCTTCCTCCCCCTCTTCTCCTCTCTCTCCTTCCTCCCCCACTTCTCCTCTCTCTCCTTCCTCCCCCTCTTCTCCTCTCTCTCACCTTCTCTCCACCTCTCTCTCCCCTTCTCTCTCCTTCTCCCCCCCTTCTCCTCTCTCTCCCCTTCTCTCTCCCTCTCTCCCCCTCTCTCCCCTTCTCTCTCCTTCCTCCCCCTCTTCTCCTCTCTCTCCCCTTCTCTCCCTCTCTCTCCTTCATCTCATCCGTCATAACAAAGTATGGAATTGATAGCTAGTATTGATTACCAATAGCTGTGGTTAATAGTCGCTAACTCTAGGAAGCTTTGCAGCTTTGGATAGTGTGTGTGTGTGTGTGTGTGTGTGTGTGTGTGTGTGTGTGTGTGTGTGTGTGTGTGTGTGTGTGTGTGTGTGTGTGTGTGTGTGTGTGTGTGTGTGTGTGTGTGTGTGTGTGTGTGTGTGTGTGTGTGCATGCATGTAGGCAATGTAACTGGGGATTTGGGTTCGATACTCCCGTCATGTTCTGTTAGCGGAGCTGCTCGATAGCGACAAGCGTCCATGTCATTCACAACCCCGTTGTTTTGTGTTTTACTGTACCCCAACACAAGGAAGTCCCTTTGGTACACATTATTACTATATGTAGCAGTGTTTTTAGATAGGAGAGGAGAGGAGAGGAGAGGGGAGGGGAGGGGAGGGGAGGGGAGGGGAGGGGAGGGGAGGGGAGAGGAGAGGAGAGGAGAGGAGAGGAGAGGAGAGGAGAGGAGAGGAGAGGAGATTGTATCACTCTCCTAGTTCTCTCTGATAGAATGTGATCTTTGCTTAATTGCCTCATAAACGATAAACAACGTTAAAGATGATTATGTCAATTGGTGTTCGACCTGTCTACCCATATAACTGTGTGTATCTCCTCAACTGTCTCTCCGCTACCCATATAACCATGTATATCTCCTCATCTGTCTCTCCTCTAGCCATATAACCATGTGTATCTCCTCTAGTCATATAACCATGTGTATCTCCTCTAGCCATATAACCATGTGTATCTCCTCTAGCCATATAACCATGTATATCTCCTCACCTGTCTCTCCTCTAGCCATATAACCATGTGTATCTCCTCTAACCATATAACCATGTGTATCTCCTCATCTGTCTCTCCTCTAGCCATATAACCATGTGTATCTCCTCTAGTCATATAACCATGTGTATCTCCTCTACCCATATAACCATGTGTATCTCCTCTAGCCATATAACCATGTATATCTCCTCACCTGTCTCTCCTCTAGCCATATAACCATGTGTATCTCCTCTAACCATATAACCATGTGTATCTCCTCATCTGTCTCTTCTCTAGCCATATAACCATGTGTATCTCCTCTAGTCATATAACCATGTGTATCTCCTCTACCCATATAACCATGTGTATCTCCTCTAGCCATATAACCATGTATATCTCCTCATCTGTCTCTCCTCTAGCCATATAACCATGTATATCTCCTCAACTGTATCTCCTCTAGCCATATAACCATGTGTATCTCCTCATCTGTATCTCCTCTAGCCATATAACCATGTGTATCTCCTCATCTGTCTATCCTCTAGCCATATAACCATGTGTATCTCCTCTAGTCATATAACCATGTGTATCTCCTCTAGTCATATAACCATGTGTATCTCCTCTAGCCATATAACCATGTGTATCTCCTCTAGCCATATAACCATGTGTATCTCCTCATCTGTCTCCCCTCTAGCCATATAACCATGTGTATCTCCTCATCTGTATCTCCTCTAGCCATATAACCATGTGTATCTCCTCTAGCCATATAACCATGTGTATCTCCTCAACTGTATCTCCTCTAGCCATATAACCATGTGTATCTCCTCTACCATATAACCATGTGTATCTCCTCTAGCTATATAACCATGTGTATCTCCTCATCTGTCTCTCCTCTAGCCATATAACCATGTGTATCTCCTCTACCATATAACCATGTGTATCTCCTCTACCCATATAACCATGTGTATCTCCTCTACCATATAACCATGTGTATCTCCTCTACCATATAACCATGTGTGTCTCCTCTACCCATATAACCATGTGTATCTCCTCTACCATATAACCATGTGTATCTCCTCTAGCCATATAACCATGTGTATCTCCTCATCTGTCTCTCCTCTAGCCATATAACCATGTGTATCTCCTCTACCCATATAACCATGTGTATCTCCTCTACCATATAACCATGTGTATCTCCTCATCTGTCTCTCCTCTAGTCATATAACCATGTGTATCTCCTCTAGCCATGTAACCATGTGTATCTCCTCATCTGTCTCCCCTCTAGCCATATAACCATGTGTATCTCCTCATCTGTATCTCCTCTAGCCATATAACCATGTGTATCTCCTCTAGCCATATAACCATGTGTATCTCCTCAACTGTATCTCCTCTAGCCATATAACCATGTGTATCTCCTCTACCATATAACCATGTGTATCTCCTCATCTGTCTCTCCTCTAGCCATATAACTGTACCATGATATAGTGTACCATGCCTGATATACTGTACCATGATGTACCATGCCTGATATACTGTACCATGATATACCATGCCTGATATACTGTACCATGATATAATGTACCATGCCTTATATACGGTACCATGATATAATGTACCATGCCTGATATACTGTACCATGCCTTATATACTGTACCATGATATACGGTACCATGCCTTATATACGGTACCATGATATAATGTACCATGATATACTGTACCATGCCTGATATACTGTACCATGATATACTGTACCATGCCTGATATACTGTACCATGATATACGGTACCATGCCTTATATACGGTACCATGATATAATGTACCATGATATACTGTACCATGATATAATGTACCATGCCTGATATACTGTACCACGCCAAACAAGGGATACAACGAAGACAAGAACCATCCTCAGTGAATTCATTTGTAAGTCGCTCTGGATAAGAGCGTCTGCTAAATGACTTAAATGTAAATGTAAATATAACCATGTGTATCTCCTCATCTGTCTCTCCTCTACCATATAACAATGTGTATCTCCTCTAGCCATATAACCATGTGTATCTCCTCATCTGTCTCTCCTCTACCATATAACCATGTGTATCTCCTCTAGCCATATAACCATGTGTATCTCCTCTACCCATATAACCATGTGTATCTCCTCTACCCATATAACCATGTATATCTCCTCATCTGTATCTCCTCTAGCCATATAACCATGTGTATCTCCTCATCTGTATCTCCTCTAGCCATATAACCATGTGTATCTCCTCATCTGTCTCTCCTCTAGCCATATAACCATGTGTATCTCCTCTACCATATAACCATGTGTATCTCCTCTACCATATAACCATGTGTATCTCCTCAACTGTATCTCCTCTAGTCATATAACCATGTGTATCTCCTCTAGCCATATAACCATGTGTATCTCCTCAACTGTATCTCCTCTAGTCATATAACGATGTGTATCTCCTCTAGCCATATAACCATGTGTATCTCCTCTACCAATATAACCATGTTTATCTCCTCTAGCCATATAACCATGTGTATCTCCTCTAGCCATATAACCATGTGTATCTCCTCTACCATATAACCATGTGTATCTCCTCATCTGTCTCTCCTCTAGCCATATAACCATGTTTATCTCCTCTACCATATAACCATGTGTATCTCCTCTAGCCATATAACCATGTGTATCTCCTATACCATATAACCATGTGTATCTCCTATACCATATAACCATGTGTATCTCCTCATCTGTATCTCCTATACCATATAACCATGTGTATCTCCTCTACCATATAACCATGTGTATCTCCTCATCTGTATCTCCTCTAGCCATATAACCATGTGTATCTCCTCTACCATATAACCGTGTGTATCTCCTCATCTGTATCTCCTCTAGCCATATAACCATGTGTATCTCCTCAACTGTCTCTCCTCTAGCCATATAACCATGTGTATCTCCTCATCTGTCTCTCCTCTAGCCATATAACCATGTGTATCTCCTCATCTGTCTCTCCTCTAGCCATATAACCATGTGTATCTCCTCTAGCCATATAACCATGTGTATATCCTCTAGTCATATAACCATGTGTATCTCCTCTAGTCATATAACCATGTGTATCTCCTCATCTGTCTCTCCTCTACCATATAACCATGTGTATCTCCTCTAGCCATATAACCATGTGTATCTCCTCATCTGTATCTCCTCTAGCCATATAACCATGTGTATCTCCTCTAGCCATATAACCATGTGTATCTCCTCTAGTCATATAACCATGTATATCTCCTCTAGCCATATAACCATGTGTATCTCCTCTAGCCATATAACCATGTGTATCTCCTCTAGTCATATAACCATGTATATCTCCTCTACCCATATAACCATGTGTATCTCCTCTAGCCATATAACCATGTGTATCTCCTCAACTGTCTCTCCTCTACCATATAACCATGTGTATCTCCTCTAGTCATATAACCATGTGTCTCTCCTCATCTGTCTCTCCTCTAGCCATATAACCATGTGTATCTCATCTAGTCATATAACCATGTGTATCTCCTCTAGTCATATAACCATGTGTATCTCCTCAACTGTATCTCCTCTAGCCATATAACCATGTATATCTCCTCATCTGTCTCTCCTCTAGCCATATAACCATGTGTATCTCCTCTACCATATAACCATGTGTATCTCCTCTACCCATATAACCATGTGTATCTCCTCAACCATATAACCATGTGTATCTCCTCATCTGTCTCTCCTCTACCATATAACCATGTGTATCTCCTCATCTGTATCTCCTCTAGCCATATAACCATGTGTATCTCCTCATCTGTATCTCCTCTAGCCATATAACCATGTGTATCTCCTCTAGCCATATAACCATGTGTATCTCCTCATCTGTCTCTCCTCTACCCATATAACCATGTGTATCTCCTCTAGTCATATAACCATGTGTATCTCCTCTAGTCATATAACCATGTGTATCTCTTCTAGCCATATAACCATGTGTATCTCCTCATCTGTCTCTCCTCTACCATATAACCATGTGTATCTCCTCTAGTCATATAACCATGTATATCTCCTCTAGCCATATAACCATGTGTATCTCCTCTAGCCATATAACCATGTATATCTCCTCTAGCCATATAACCATGTATATCTCCTCTAGCCATATAACCATGTGTATCTCCTCATCTGTCTCTCCTCTACCATATAACCATGTGTATCTCCTCTAGTCATATAACCATGTGTATCTCCTCTAGTCATATAACCATGTGTATCTCCTCTAGCCATATAACCGTGTGTATCTCCTCATCTGTCTCTCCTCTAGACATATAACCATGTGTATCTCCTCTAGCCATATAACCATGTGTATCTCCTCTAGCCATATAACCATGTGTATCTCCTCAACTGTATCTCCTCTAGCCATATAACCATGTGTATCTCCTCATCTGTCTCTCCTCTAGCCATATAACCATGTATATCTCCTCATCTGTATCTCCTCTACCATATAACCATGTGTATCTCCTCTAGCCATATAACCATGTGTATCTCCTCATCTGTCTCTCCTCTACCATATAACCATGTGTATCTCCTCTAGCCATATAACCATGTGTATCTCCTCATCTGTATCTCCTCTAGCCATATAACCATGTGTATCTCCTCAACTGTCTCTCCTCTACCATATAACCATGTGTATCTCCTCTAGTTATATAACCATGTGTATCTCCTCATCTGTCTCTCCTCTAGTCATATAACCATGTGTATCTCCTCTAGCCATATAACCATGTGTATCTCCTCATCTGTCTCTCCTCTAGTCATATAACCATGTGTATCTCCTCTAGCCATATAACCATGTTTATCTCCTCATCTGTCTCTCCTCTAGTCATATAACCATGTGTATCTCCTCTAGCCATATAACCATGTGTATCTCCTCTAGCCATATAACCATGTGTATCTCCTCAACTGTATCTCCTCTAGCCATATAACCATGTATATCTCCTCATCTGTCTCTCCTCTAGCCATATAACCATGTGTATCTCCTCTACCATATAACCATGTGTATCTCCTCTACCCATATAACCATGTGTATCTCCTCTACCATATAACCATGTGTATCTCCTCATCTGTCTCTCCTCTACCATATAACCATGTGTATCTCCTCATCTGTATCTCCTCTAGCCATATAACCATGTGTATCTCCTCATCTGTATCTCCTCTAGCCATATAACCATGTGTATCTCCTCTAGCCATATAACCATGTGTATCTCCTCATCTGTCTCTCCTCTACCCATATAACCATCTGTATCTCCTCTAGTCATATAACCATGTATATCTCCTCTAGCCATATAACCATGTGTATCTCCTCTAGCCATATAACCATGTGTATCTCCTCATCTGTCTCTCCTCTAGCCATATAACCATGTGTATCTCCTCTAGTCATATAACCATGTGTATCTCCTCTAGTCATATAACCATGTGTATCTCCTCTAGTCATATAACCATGTGTATCTCCTCTAGTCATATAACCATGTGTATCTCTTCTAGCCATATAACCATGTGTATCTCCTCATCTGTCTCTCCTCTACCATATAACCATGTGTATCTCCTCTAGTCATATAACCATGTATATCTCCTCTAGCCATATAACCATGTGTATCTCCTCTAGCCATATAACCATGTATATCTCCTCTAGCCATATAACCATGTATATCTCCTCTAGCCATATAACCATGTGTATCTCCTCATCTGTCTCTCCTCTACCATATAACCATGTGTATCTCCTCTAGTCATATAACCATGTGTATCTCCTCTAGTCATATAACCATGTGTATCTCCTCTAGCCATATAACCATGTGTATCTCCTCATCTGTCTCTCCTCTAGACATATAACCATGTGTATCTCCTCTAGCCATATAACCATGTGTATCTCCTCTAGCCATATAACCATGTGTATCTCCTCAACTGTATCTCCTCTAGCCATATAACCATGTGTATCTCCTCATCTGTCTCTCCTCTAGCCATATAACCATGTATATCTCCTCATCTGTATCTCCTCTACCATATAACCATGTGTATCTCCTCTAGCCATATAACCATGTGTATCTCCTCATCTGTCTCTCCTCTACCATATAACCATGTGTATCTCCTCTAGCCAAATAACCATGTGTATCTCCTCATCTGTATCTCCTCTAGCCATATAACCATGTGTATCTCCTCAACTGTCTCTCCTCTACCATATAACCATGTGTATCTCCTCTAGTTATATAACCATGTGTATCTCCTCATCTGTCTCTCCTCTAGTCATATAACCATGTGTATCTCCTCTAGCCATATAACCATGTGTATCTCCTCATCTGTCTCTCCTCTAGTCATATAACCATGTGTATCTCCTCTAGCCATATAACCATGTGTATCTCCTCATCTGTCTCTCCTCTAGTCATATAACCATGTGTATCTCCTCTAGCCATATAACCATGTGTATCTCCTCTAGCCATATAACCATGTGTATCTCCTCATCTGTCTCTCCTCTAGCCATATAACCATGTGTATCTCCTCTAGCCATATAACCGTGTGTATCTCCTCATCTGTCTCTCCTCTACCATATAACCATGTGTATCTCCTCTAGCCATATAACCATGTGTATCTCCTCTAGCCATATAACCATGTGTATCTCCTCAACTGTATCTCCTCTAGCCATATAACCATGTGTATCTCCTCATCTGTCTCTCCTCTAGCCATATAACCATGTGTATCTCCTCATCTGTATCTCCTCTACCATATAACCATGTGTATCTCCTCTAGCCATATAACCATGTGTATCTCCTCATCTGTCTCTCCTCTAGTCATATAACCATGTGTATCTCCTCTAGCCATATAACCATGTGTATCTCCTCTAGCCATATAACCATGTGTATCTCCTCAACTGTATCTCCTCTAGCCATATAACCATGTATATCTCCTCATCTGTCTCTCCTCTAGCCATATAACCATGTGTATCTCCTCTACCATATAACCATGTGTATCTCCTCTACCCATATAACCATGTGTATCTCCTCTACCATATAACCATGTGTATCTCCTCATCTGTCTCTCCTCTACCATATAACCATGTGTATCTCCTCATCTGTATCTCCTCTAGCCATATAACCATGTGTATCTCCTCATCTGTATCTCCTCTAGCCATATAACCATGTGTATCTCCTCTAGCCATATAACCATGTGTATCTCCTCATCTGTCTCTCCTCTACCCATATAACCATCTGTATCTCCTCTAGTCATATAACCATGTATATCTCCTCTAGCCATATAACCATGTGTATCTCCTCTAGCCATATAACCATGTGTATCTCCTCATCTGTCTCTCCTCTAGCCATATAACCATGTGTATCTCCTCTAGTCATATAACCATGTGTATCTCCTCTAGTCATATAACCATGTGTATCTCATCTAGTCATATAACCATGTGTATCTCCTCTAGTCATATAACCATGTGTATCTCTTCTAGCCATATAACCATGTGTATCTCCTCATCTGTCTCTCCTCTACCATATAACCATGTGTATCTCCTCTAGTCATATAACCATGTATATCTCCTCTAGCCATATAACCATGTGTATCTCCTCTAGCCATATAACCATGTATATCTCCTCTAGCCATATAACCATGTATATCTCCTCTAGCCATATAACCATGTGTATCTCCTCATCTGTCTCTCCTCTACCATATAACCATGTGTATCTCCTCTAGTCATATAACCATGTGTATCTCCTCTAGTCATATAACCATGTGTATCTCCTCTAGCCATATAACCGTGTGTATCTCCTCATCTGTCTCTCCTCTAGACATATAACCATGTGTATCTCCTCTAGCCATATAACCATGTGTATCTCCTCTAGCCATATAACCATGTGTATCTCCTCAACTGTATCTCCTCTAGCCATATAACCATGTGTATCTCCTCATCTGTCTCTCCTCTAGCCATATAACCATGTATATCTCCTCATCTGTATCTCCTCTACCATATAACCATGTGTATCTCCTCTAGCCATATAACCATGTGTATCTCCTCATCTGTCTCTCCTCTACCATATAACCATGTGTATCTCCTCTAGCCATATAACCATGTGTATCTCCTCATCTGTATCTCCTCTAGCCATATAACCATGTGTATCTCCTCAACTGTCTCTCCTCTACCATATAACCATGTGTATCTCCTCTAGTTATATAACCATGTGTATCTCCTCATCTGTCTCTCCTCTAGTCATATAACCATGTGTATCTCCTCTAGCCATATAACCATGTGTATCTCCTCATCTGTCTCTCCTCTAGTCATATAACCATGTGTATCTCCTCTAGCCATATAACCATGTGTATCTCCTCATCTGTCTCTCCTCTAGTCATATAACCATGTGTATCTCCTCTAGCCATAAAACCATGTGTATCTCCTCTAGCCATATAACCATGTGTATCTCCTCATCTGTCTCTCCTCTAGCCATATAACCATGTGTATCTCCTCTAGCCATATAACCGTGTGTATCTCCTCATCTGTCTCTCCTCTACCATATAACCATGTGTATCTCCTCTAGCCATATAACCATGTGTATCTCCTCTAGCCATATAACCATGTGTATCTCCTCAACTGTATCTCCTCTAGCCATATAACCATGTATATCTCCTCATCTGTCTCTCCTCTAGACATATAACCATGTGTATCTCCTCTAGCATATAACCATGTGTATCTCCTCTAGCCATATAACCATGTGTATCTCCTCATCTGTCTCTCCTCTAGCCATATAACCATGTGTATCTCCTCATCTGTATCTCCTCTACCATATAACCATGTGTATCTCCTCTAGCCATATAACCATGTGTATCTCCTCATCTGTCTCTCCTCTACCATATAACCATGTGTATCTCCTCTAGCCATATAACCATGTGTATCTCCTCATCTGTATCTCCTCTAGCCATATAACCATGTGTATCTCCTCATCTCTCTCTCCTCTAGCCATATAACCATGTGTATCTCCTCAACTGTCTCTCCTCTACCATATAACCATGTGTATCTCCTCTACCATATAAACATGTGTATCTCCTCTAGCCATATAACCATGTGTATCTCCTCTAGCCATATAACCATGTGTATCTCCTCATCTGTATCTCCTCTAGCCATATAACCATGTGTATCTCCTCAACTGTCTCTCCTCTACCATATAACCATGTGTATCTCCTCTAGTCATATAACCATGTGTATCTCCTCTAGCCATATAACCATGTGTATCTCCTCTAGCCATATAACCATGTGTATCTCCTCATCTCTCTCTCCTCTAGCCATATAACCATGTGTATCTCCTCATCTCTCTCTCCTCTACCATACAACCATGTGTATCTCCTCTAGACATATAACCATGTGTATCTCCTCTAGTCATATAACCATGTGTATCTCCTCTAGCCATATAACCATGTGTATCTCCTCTAGCCATATAACCATGTGTATCTCCTCATCTGTCTCTCCTCTAGTCATATAACCATGTGTATCTCCTCATCTGTATCTCCTCTAGCCATATAACCATGTGTATCTCCTCTAGCCATATAACCATGTGTATCTCCTCTAGCCATATAACCATGTGTCTCTCCTCATCTGTCTCTCCTCTACCATATAACCATGTGTATATCCTCTAGCCATATAACCATGTGTATCTCCTCTACCATATAACCATGTGTATCTCCTCATCTGTCTCTCCTCTACCATATAACCATGTGTATCTCCTCATCTGTATCTCCTCTAGCCATATAACCATGTGTTTCTCCTCATCTGTCTCTCCTCTAGCCATATAACCATGTGTATCTCCTCATCTGTCTCTCCTCTAGCCATATAACCATGTGTATCTCCTCATCTGTATCTCCTCTAGCCATATAACCATGTGTATCTCCTCAACTGTATCTCCTCTAGCCATATAACCATGTGTATCTCCTCAACTGTATCTCCTCTAGCCATATAACCATGTGTATCTCCTCAATTGTCTCTCCTCTAGCCATATAACCATGTGTATCTCCTCAACTGTCTCTCCTCTAGTCATATAACCATGTGTATCTCCTCATCTGTCTCTCCTCTACCATATAACCATGTGTATCTCCTCTAGCCATATAACCATGTGTATCTCCTCATCTGTATCTCCTCTAGCCATATAACCATGTGTATCTCCTCAATTGTCTCTCCTCTAGCCATATAACCATGTGTATCTCCTCATCTGTATCTCCTCTAGCCATATAACCATGTGTGTCTCCTCAATTGTCTCTCCTCTAGCCATATAACCATGTGTATCTCCTCAACTGTATCTCCTCTAGTCATATAACCATGTGTATCTCCTCTAGCCATATAACCATGTGTATCTCCTCTAGTCATATAACCATGTGTATCTCCTCTACCCATATAACCATGTGTATCTCCTCTAGCCATATAACCATGTGTATCTCCTCTAGCATATAACCATGTGTATCTCCTCTAGCCATATAACCATGTGTATCTCCTCTAGTCATATAACCATGTGTATCTCCTCTACCCATATAACCATGTGTATCTCCTCTAGCCATATAACCATGTGTATCTCCTCTAGCATATAACCATGTGTATCTCCTCTACCCATATAACCATGTGTATCTCCTCATCTGTCTCTCCTCTAGCCATATAACCATGTGCATCTCCTCTAGCATATAACCATGTGTATCTCCTCTACCCATATAACCATGTGTATCTCCTCATCTGTCTCTCCTCTAGCCATATAACCATGTGTCTCTCCTCTAGCCATATAACCGTGTGTATCTCCTCATCTGTCTCTCCTCTAGCCATATAACCATGTGTATCTCCTCTAGCCATATAACCATGTGTATCTCCTCTACCCATATAACCATGTATATCTCCTCATCTGTCTCTCCTCTAGCCATATAACCATGTGTATCTCCTCATCTGTATCTCCTTTAGCCTTATAACCATGTGTATCTCCTCATCTGTATCTCCTCTAGCCATATAACCATGTGTATCTCCTCATCTGTATCTCCTCTAGCCATATAACCATGTGTATCTCCTCATCTGTATCTCCTCTACCATATAACCATGTGTATCTCCTCTACCATATAACCATGTGTATCTCCTCTAGCCATATAACCATGTGTATCTCCTCATCTGTCTCTCCTCTACCATATAACCATGTGTATCTCCTCTAGCCATATAACCATGTGTATCTCCTCATCTGTCTCTCCTCTACCCATATAACCATGTGTATCTCCTCTAGCCATATAACCATGTGTATCTCCTCTAGCATATAACCATGTGTATCTCCTCTACCCATATAACCATGTGTATCTCCTCATCTGTCTCTCCTCTAGCCATATAACCATGTGTATCTCCTCTAGCATATAACCATGTGTATCTCCTCTACCCATATAACCATGTGTATCTCCTCATCTGTCTCTCCTCTAGCCATATAACCATGTGTCTCTCCTCTAGCCATATAACCGTGTGTATCTCCTCATCTGTCTCTCCTCTAGCCATATAACCATGTGTATCTCCTCTAGCCATATAACCATGTGTATCTCCTCTACCCATATAACCATGTATATCTCCTCATCTGTCTCTCCTCTAGCCATATAACCATGTGTATCTCCTCATCTGTATCTCCTCTAGCCTTATAACCATGTGTATCTCCTCATCTGTATCTCCTCTAGCCATATAACCATGTGTATCTCCTCATCTGTATCTCCTCTAGCCATATAACCATGTGTATCTCCTCATCTGTATCTCCTCTACCATATAACCATGTGTATCTCCTCTACCATATAACCATGTGTATCTCCTCTAGCCATATAACCATGTGTATCTCCTCATCTGTCTCTCCTCTACCATATAACCATGTGTATCTCCTCTAGCCATATAACCATGTGTATCTCCTCATCTGTCTCTCCTCTACCATATAACCATGTGTATCTCCTCTACCATATAACCATGTGTATCTCCTCTAGTCATATAACCATGTGTATCTCCTCTACCATATAACCATGTGTATCTCCTCATCTGTCTCTCCTCTACCATATAACCATGTGTATCTCCTCTAGTCATATAACCATGTGTATCTCCTCTACCATATAACCATGTGTATCTTATCTAGCCATATAACCATGTGTATCTCCTCATCTGTCTCTCCTCTAGCCATATAACCATGTGTATCTCCTCATCTGTCTCTCCTCTAGTCATATAACCATGTGTATCTCCTCTAGCCATAAAACCATGTGTATCTCCTCTAGCCATATAACCATGTGTATCTCCTCATCTGTCTCTCCTCTAGCCATATAACCATGTGTATCTCCTCTAGCCATATAACCGTGTGTATCTCCTCATCTGTCTCTCCTCTACCATATAACCATGTGTATCTCCTCTAGCCATATAACCATGTGTATCTCCTCTAGCCATATAACCATGTGTATCTCCTCAACTGTATCTCCTCTAGCCATATAACCATGTATATCTCCTCATCTGTCTCTCCTCTAGACATATAACCATGTGTATCTCCTCTAGCATATAACCATGTGTATCTCCTCTAGCCATATAACCATGTGTATCTCCTCATCTGTCTCTCCTCTAGCCATATAACCATGTGTATCTCCTCATCTGTATCTCCTCTACCATATAACCATGTGTATCTCCTCTAGCCATATAACCATGTGTATCTCCTCATCTGTCTCTCCTCTACCATATAACCATGTGTATCTCCTCTAGCCATATAACCATGTGTATCTCCTCATCTGTATCTCCTCTAGCCATATAACCATGTGTATCTCCTCATCTCTCTCTCCTCTAGCCATATAACCATGTGTATCTCCTCAACTGTCTCTCCTCTACCATATAACCATGTGTATCTCCTCTACCATATAACCATGTGTATCTCCTCTAGCCATATAACCATGTGTATCTCCTCTAGCCATATAACCATGTGTATCTCCTCATCTGTATCTCCTCTAGCCATATAACCATGTGTATCTCCTCAACTGTCTCTCCTCTACCATATAACCATGTGTATCTCCTCTAGTCATATAACCATGTGTATCTCCTCTAGCCATATAACCATGTGTATCTCCTCTAGCCATATAACCATGTGTATCTCCTCATCTCTCTCTCCTCTAGCCATATAACCATGTGTATCTCCTCATCTCTCTCTCCTCTACCATACAACCATGTGTATCTCCTCTAGACATATAACCATGTGTATCTCCTCTAGTCATATAACCATGTGTATCTCCTCTAGCCATATAACCATGTGTATCTCCTCTAGCCATATAACCATGTGTATCTCCTCATCTGTCTCTCCTCTAGTCATATAACCATGTGTATCTCCTCATCTGTATCTCCTCTAGCCATATAACCATGTGTATCTCCTCTAGCCATATAACCATGTGTATCTCCTCTAGCCATATAACCATGTGTCTCTCCTCATCTGTCTCTCCTCTACCATATAACCATGTGTATATCCTCTAGCCATATAACCATGTGTATCTCCTCTACCATATAACCATGTGTATCTCCTCATCTGTCTCTCCTCTACCATATAACCATGTGTATCTCCTCATCTGTATCTCCTCTAGCCATATAACCATGTGTTTCTCCTCATCTGTCTCTCCTCTAGCCATATAACCATGTGTATCTCCTCATCTGTCTCTCCTCTAGCCATATAACCATGTGTATCTCCTCATCTGTCTCTCCTCTAGTCATATAACCATGTGTATCTCCTCTAGCCATAAAACCATGTGTATCTCCTCTAGCCATATAACCATGTGTATCTCCTCATCTGTCTCTCCTCTAGCCATATAACCATGTGTATCTCCTCTAGCCATATAACCGTGTGTATCTCCTCATCTGTCTCTCCTCTACCATATAACCATGTGTATCTCCTCTAGCCATATAACCATGTGTATCTCCTCTAGCCATATAACCATGTGTATCTCCTCAACTGTATCTCCTCTAGCCATATAACCATGTATATCTCCTCATCTGTCTCTCCTCTAGACATATAACCATGTGTATCTCCTCTAGCATATAACCATGTGTATCTCCTCTAGCCATATAACCATGTGTATCTCCTCATCTGTCTCTCCTCTAGCCATATAACCATGTGTATCTCCTCATCTGTATCTCCTCTACCATATAACCATGTGTATCTCCTCTAGCCATATAACCATGTGTATCTCCTCATCTGTCTCTCCTCTACCATATAACCATGTGTATCTCCTCTAGCCATATAACCATGTGTATCTCCTCATCTGTATCTCCTCTAGCCATATAACCATGTGTATCTCCTCATCTCTCTCTCCTCTAGCCATATAACCATGTGTATCTCCTCAACTGTCTCTCCTCTACCATATAACCATGTGTATCTCCTCTACCATATAACCATGTGTATCTCCTCTAGCCATATAACCATGTGTATCTCCTCTAGCCATATAACCATGTGTATCTCCTCATCTGTATCTCCTCTAGCCATATAACCATGTGTATCTCCTCAACTGTCTCTCCTCTACCATATAACCATGTGTATCTCCTCTAGTCATATAACCATGTGTATCTCCTCTAGCCATATAACCATGTGTATCTCCTCTAGCCATATAACCATGTGTATCTCCTCATCTCTCTCTCCTCTAGCCATATAACCATGTGTATCTCCTCATCTCTCTCTCCTCTACCATACAACCATGTGTATCTCCTCTAGACATATAACCATGTGTATCTCCTCTAGTCATATAACCATGTGTATCTCCTCTAGCCATATAACCATGTGTATCTCCTCTAGCCATATAACCATGTGTATCTCCTCATCTGTCTCTCCTCTAGTCATATAACCATGTGTATCTCCTCATCTGTATCTCCTCTAGCCATATAACCATGTGTATCTCCTCTAGCCATATAACCATGTGTATCTCCTCTAGCCATATAACCATGTGTCTCTCCTCATCTGTCTCTCCTCTACCATATAACCATGTGTATATCCTCTAGCCATATAACCATGTGTATCTCCTCTACCATATAACCATGTGTATCTCCTCATCTGTCTCTCCTCTACCATATAACCATGTGTATCTCCTCATCTGTATCTCCTCTAGCCATATAACCATGTGTTTCTCCTCATCTGTCTCTCCTCTAGCCATATAACCATGTGTATCTCCTCATCTGTCTCTCCTCTAGCCATATAACCATGTGTATCTCCTCATCTGTATCTCCTCTAGCCATATAACCATGTGTATCTCCTCAACTGTATCTCCTCTAGCCATATAACCATGTGTATCTCCTCAACTGTATCTCCTCTAGCCATATAACCATGTGTATCTCCTCAATTGTCTCTCCTCTAGCCATATAACCATGTGTATCTCCTCAACTGTCTCTCCTTTAGTCATATAACCATGTGTATCTCCTCATCTGTCTCTCCTCTACCATATAACCATGTGTATCTCCTCTAGCCATATAACCATGTGTATCTCCTCATCTGTATCTCCTCTAGCCATATAACCATGTGTATCTCCTCAATTGTCTCTCCTCTAGCCATATAACCATGTGTATCTCCTCATCTGTATCTCCTCTAGCCATATAACCATGTGTGTCTCCTCAATTGTCTCTCCTCTAGCCATATAACCATGTGTATCTCCTCAACTGTATCTCCTCTAGTCATATAACCATGTGTATCTCCTCTAGCCATATAACCATGTGTATCTCCTCTAGTCATATAACCATGTGTATCTCCTCTACCCATATAACCATGTGTATCTCCTCTAGCCATATAACCATGTGTATCTCCTCTAGCATATAACCATGTGTATCTCCTCTACCCATATAACCATGTGTATCTCCTCTAGCCATATAACCATGTGTATCTCCTCTAGCATATAACCATGTGTATCTCCTCTACCCATATAACCATGTGTATCTCCTCATCTGTCTCTCCTCTAGCCATATAACCATGTGTATCTCCTCTAGCATATAACCATGTGTATCTCCTCTACCCATATAACCATGTGTATCTCCTCATCTGTCTCTCCTCTAGCCATATAACCATGTGTCTCTCCTCTAGCCATATAACCGTGTGTATCTCCTCATCTGTCTCTCCTCTAGCCATATAACCATGTGTATCTCCTCTAGCCATATAACCATGTGTATCTCCTCTACCCATATAACCATGTATATCTCCTCATCTGTCTCTCCTCTAGCCATATAACCATGTGTATCTCCTCATCTGTATCTCCTTTAGCCTTATAACCATGTGTATCTCCTCATCTGTATCTCCTCTAGCCATATAACCATGTGTATCTCCTCATCTGTATCTCCTCTAGCCATATAACCATGTGTATCTCCTCATCTGTATCTCCTCTACCATATAACCATGTGTATCTCCTCTACCATATAACCATGTGTATCTCCTCTAGCCATATAACCATGTGTATCTCCTCATCTGTCTCTCCTCTACCATATAACCATGTGTATCTCCTCTAGCCATATAACCATGTGTATCTCCTCATCTGTCTCTCCTCTACCCATATAACCATGTGTATCTCCTCTAGCCATATAACCATGTGTATCTCCTCTAGCATATAACCATGTGTATCTCCTCTACCCATATAACCATGTGTATCTCCTCATCTGTCTCTCCTCTAGCCATATAACCATGTGTATCTCCTCTAGCATATAACCATGTGTATCTCCTCTACCCATATAACCATGTGTATCTCCTCATCTGTCTCTCCTCTAGCCATATAACCATGTGTCTCTCCTCTAGCCATATAACCGTGTGTATCTCCTCATCTGTCTCTCCTCTAGCCATATAACCATGTGTATCTCCTCTAGCCATATAACCATGTGTATCTCCTCTACCCATATAACCATGTATATCTCCTCATCTGTCTCTCCTCTAGCCATATAACCATGTGTATCTCCTCATCTGTATCTCCTCTAGCCTTATAACCATGTGTATCTCCTCATCTGTATCTCCTCTAGCCATATAACCATGTGTATCTCCTCATCTGTATCTCCTCTAGCCATATAACCATGTGTATCTCCTCATCTGTATCTCCTCTACCATATAACCATGTGTATCTCCTCTACCATATAACCATGTGTATCTCCTCTAGCCATATAACCATGTGTATCTCCTCATCTGTCTCTCCTCTACCATATAACCATGTGTATCTCCTCTAGCCATATAACCATGTGTATCTCCTCATCTGTCTCTCCTCTACCATATAACCATGTGTATCTCCTCTACCATATAACCATGTGTATCTCCTCTAGTCATATAACCATGTGTATCTCCTCTACCATATAACCATGTGTATCTCCTCATCTGTCTCTCCTCTACCATATAACCATGTGTATCTCCTCTAGTCATATAACCATGTGTATCTCCTCTACCATATAACCATGTGTATCTTATCTAGCCATATAACCATGTGTATCTCCTCATCTGTCTCTCCTCTAGCCATATAACCATGTGTATCTCCTCATCTGTATCTCCTCTACCATATAACCATGTGTATCTCCTCATCTGTATCTCCTCTACCATATAACCATGTGTATCTCCTCTACCATATAACCATGTGTATCTCCTCTAGCCATATAACCATGTGTATCTCCTCATCTGTCTCTCCTCTAGCCATATAACCATGTGTATCTCCTCTAGCCATATAACCATGTGTATCTCCTCTAGCCATATAACCATGTGTATCTCCTCTAGTCATATAACCATGTGTCTCTCCTCTAGCCATATAACCATGTGTATCTCCTCATCTGTCTCTCCTCTAGCCATATAACCATGTGTATCTCCTCTAGCCATATAACCATGTGTATCTCCTCTAGACATATAACCATGTGTATCTCCTCATCTGTCTCTCCTCTAGCCATATAACCATGTGTATCTCCTCATCTGTCTCTCCTCTAGCCATATAACCATGTGTATCTCCTCTAGCCATACAACCATGTGTATCTCCTCTAGCCATATAACCATGTGTATCTCCTCTAGTCATATAACCATGTATATCTCCTCATCTGTCTCTCCTCTAGCCATATAACCATGTGTATCTCCTCTAGCCATATAACCATGTGTATCTCCTCTAGCCATATAACCATGTGTATCTCCTCTAGCCATATAACCATGTGTATCTCCTCTAGCCATATAACCACGTGTATCTCCTCAGCTGTCTCTCCTCTAGCCATATAACCATGTGTATCTCCTCTAGTCATATAACCATGTGTATCTCCTCTAGCCATATAACCATGTGTATCTCCTATACCATATAACCATGTGTATCTCCTCATCTGTCTCTCCTCTAGCCATATAACCATGTGTATCTCCTCTAGCCATATAACCATGTGTATCTCCTCATCTGTCTCTCCTCTAGCCATATAACCATGTGTATCTCCTCTAGCCATATAACCATGTGTATCTCCTATAGCCATATAACCATGTGTATCTCCTCATCTGTCTCTCCTCTACCATATAACCATGTGTATCACCTCTAGCCATATAACCATGTGTATCTCCTCATCTCTCTCTCCTCTACCATATAACCATGTGTATCTCCTCTAGCCATTTAACCATCTGTATCTCCTCTACCATATAACCGTGTGTATCTCCTCATCTCTCTCTCCTCTAGCCATATAACCATGTGTATCCCCTCTAGCCATATAACCATGTATATCTCCTCTAGCCATATAACCATGTGTATCTCCTCTAGTCATATAACAATGTGTATCTCCTCTAGTCATATAACCATGTGTATCTCCTCTAGTCATATAACCATGTGTCTCTCCTCATCTGTCTCTCCTCTAGCCATATAACCATGTGTATCTCCTCTAGCCATATAACCATGTGTATCTCCTCTAGCCATATAACCATGTGTATCTCCTCATCTGTCTCTCCTCTACCATATAACCATGTGTATCTCCTCTACCATATAACCATGTGTATCTCCTCTAGCCATATAACCATGTGTATCTCCTCTACCATATAACCATGTGTATCTCCTCTAGCCATATAACCATTTGTATCTCCTCAACTGTCTCTCCTCTACCATATAACCATGTGTCTCTCCTCTAGCCATATAACCATGTGTATCTCCTCATCTGTCTCTCCTCTAGCCATATAACCACGTGTATCTCCTCATCTGTATCTCCTCTAGCCATATAACCATGTGTCTCTCCTCTAGCCATATAACCATGTGTATCTCCTCATCTGTCTCTCCTCTAGTCATATAACCATGTTGTCACGCCCTGGCCTTATTATTCTTTGTTTTCTTTATTATTTTAGTTAGGTCAGGGTGTGACATGGGGAATGTTTATGTTTTGTTGGTTTTGGGTGTTTATTTGGTAAAGGGGTTATGGGGTGTAGTAGATGGTTTTGTGTTGAGTGTATATGTCTAGAGTTGTCTATGTTGGTTAGTTATCTAGGAGAGTCTATGGTTACCTGAATGAGTTCCCAATTAGAGACAGCTGATTTCGGTTGTCTCTGATTGGGAGCCTTATTTAGGGTAGCCATAGGCTCTCATTGATTGTGGGTAATTGTCTATGTAAGAACGTTAGTAGCCTGTAAGTTTGTGCACAACGTTTGTAGCTTCACGGTCGTTTTGTTGTTTTGTTAAAGTGTTTTTGTGTCGTGTTCATCTTCGTGTTGTTTAATAAAAGAAGATGGCTTATTTTCCAAGAGCTGCATTTTGGTCCGTTAATCCGCCACACGATCGTGACAGAATTACCCACCATCAATGAGAGCCTATGGCTACCCTAAATAAGGCTCCCAATCAGAGACAACCGAAATCAGCTGTCTCTAATTGGGAACTCATTCAGGTAACCATAGACTCTCCTAGATAACTAACCAACATAGACAACTCTAGACATATACACTCAACACAAAACCATCTACTACACCCCATAACCCCTTTACCAAATAAACACCCAAAACCAACAAAACATAAACATTCCCCATGTCACACCCTGACCTAACTAAAATAATAAAGAAAACAAAGAATAATAAGGCCAGGGCGTGACACATGTGTATCTCGTCTAGTCATATAACCATGTGTATCTCCTCTAGTCATATAACCATGTGTATCTCCTCATCTGTCTCTCCTCTAGTCATATAACCATGTGTATCTCCTCTAGTCATATAACCATGTGTATCTCCTCTAGTCATATAACCCTGTGTATCTCCTCTAGCCATATAACCATGTGTATCTCCTCTAGCCATATAACAATGTGTATCTCCTCATCTGTCTCTCCTCTAGTCATATAACCATGTGTATCTCCTCTAGCCATATAACCATGTGTATCTCCTCTAGCCATATAACCATGTGTATCTCCTCATCTGTCTCTCCTCTAGCCATATAACCATGTGTATCTCCTCTAGCCATATAACCATGTGTATCTCCTCTAGCCATATAACCATGTGTATCTCCTCATCTGTCTCTCCTCTACCATATAACCATGTGTATCTCCTCTAGCCATATAACCATGTGTATCTCCTCATCTCTCTCTTCTCTACCATATAACCATGTGTATCTCCTCTAGCCATATAACCATCTGTATCTCCTCTACCATATAACCGTGTGTATCTCCTCATCTCTCTCTCCTCTAGCCATATAACCATGTGTATCCCCTCTAGCCATATAACCATGTATATCTCCTCTAGCCATATAACCATGTGTATCTCCTCTAGTCATATAACCATGTGTATCTCCTCTAGTCATATAACCATGTGTATCTCCTCTAGTCATATAACCATGTGTCTCTCCTCATCTGTCTCTCCTCTAGCCATATAACCATGTGTATCTCCTCTAGCCATATAACCATGTGTATCTCCTCTAGCCATATAACCATGTGTATCTCCTCATCTGTCTCTCCTCTCCCATATAACCATGTGTATCTCCTCTACCATATAACCATGTGTATCTCCTCTAGCCATATAACCATGTGTATCTCCTCTACCATATAACCATGTGTATCTCCTCTAGCCATATAACCATGTGTATCTCCTCAACTGTCTCTCCTCTACCATATAACCATGTGTCTCTCCTCTAATTATATAACCATGTGTATCTCCTCATCTGTCTCTCCTCTAGCCATATAACCATGTGTATCTCCTCATCTGTATCTCCTCTACCATATAACCATGTGTATCTCCTCATCTGTCTCTCCTCTAGCCATATAACCATGTGTATCTCCTCATCTGTCTCTCCTCTAGCCATATAACCATGTGTATCTCCTCTAGCCATATAACCATGTGTATCTCCTCAATTGTCTCTCCTCTAGCCATATAACCATGTGTCTCTCCTCATCTGTCTCTCCTCTAGCCATATAACCATGTGTATCTCCTCTAGCCATATAACCATGTGTATCTCCTCTAGCCATATAACCATGTGTATCTCCTCATCTGTCTCTCCTCTCCCATATAACCATGTGTATCTCCTCTACCATATAACCATGTGTATCTCCTCTAGCCATATAACCATGTGTATCTCCTCTACCATATAACCATGTGTATGTCCTCTAGCCATATAACCATGTGTATCTCCTCAACTGTCTCTCCTCTAGCCATATAACCATGTGTATCTCCTCATCTGTATCTCCTCTACCATATAACCATGTGTATCTCCTCATCTGTCTCTCCTCTAGCCATATAACCATGTGTATCTCCTCATCTGTCTCTCCTCTAGCCATATAACCATGTGTATCTCCTCTAGCCATATAACCATGTGTATCTCCTCTAGCCATATAACCATGTGTATCTCCTCAATTGTCTCTCCTCTAGCCATATAACCATGTGTATCTCCTCATCTGTATCTCCTTTACCATATAACCATGTGTATCTCCTCAACTGTCTCTCCTATACCATATAACCATGTGTCTCTCCTCTAGCCAAATAACCATGTGTATCTCCTCATCTGTCTCTCCTCTAGTCATATAACCATGTGTATCTCCTCATCTGTCTCTCCTCTAGTCATATAACCATGTGTATCTCCTCTAGTCATATAACCATGTGTATCTCCTCAACTGTCTCTCCTATTCCATATAACCATGTGTATCTCCTCTAGCCATATAACCATGTGTATCTCCTCTAGCCATATAACCATGTGTATCTCCTCATCTCTCTCTCCTCTCCCATATAACCATGTGTATCTCCTCTACCATATAACCATGTGTATATCCTCTAGCCATATAACCATGTGTATCTCCTCTACCATATAACCATGTGTATCTCCTCTAGCCATATAACCATGTGTATCTCCTCAACTGTCTCTCCTCTACCATATAACCATGTGTCTCTCCTCTAGCCATATAACCATGTGTATCTCCTCATCTGTCTCTCCTCTAGCCATATAACCATGTGTATCTCCTCATCTGTATCTCCTCTACCATATAACCATGTGTATCTCCTCATCTGTCTCTCCTCTAGCCATATAACCATGTGTATCTCCTCATCTGTCTCTCCTCTAGCCATATAACCATGTGTATCTCCTCTAGCCATATAACCATGTGTATCTCCTCTAGCCATATAACCATGTGTATCTCCTCAATTGTCTCTCCTCTAGCCATATAACCATGTGTATCTCCTCATCTGTATCTCCTTTACCATATAACCATGTGTATCTCCTCAACTGTCTCTCCTATACCATATAACCATGTGTCTCTCCTCTAGCCAAATAACCATGTGTATCTCCTCATCTGTCTCTCCTCTAGTCATATAACCATGTGTATCTCCTCATCTGTCTCTCCTCTAGTCATATAACCATGTGTATCTCCTCTAGTCATATAACCATGTGTATCTCCTCTAGTCATATAACCATGTGTATCTCCTCTAGTCATATAACCATGTGTATCTCCTCTAGCCATATAACCATGTGTATCTCCTCATCTGTCTCTCCTCTAGTCATATAACCATGTGTATCTCCTCATCTGTCTCTCCTCTAGTCATATAACCATGTGTATCTCCTCTAGTCATATAACCATGTGTATCTCCTCTAGTCATATAACCATGTGTATCTCCTCATCTGTCTCTCCTCTACCCATATAACCATGTGTATCTCCTCTAGTCATATAACCATGTGTATCTCCTCTAGCCATATAACCATGTGTATCTCCTCTAGCCATATAACCATGTGTATCTCCTCAACTGTATCTCCTCTACCATATAACCATGTGTATCTCCTCTAGCCATATAACCATGTGTATCTCCTCATCTGTCTTTCCTCTAGTCATATAACCATGTGTATCTCCTCTACCATATAACCATGTGTATCTCCTCTAGCCATATAACCATGTGTATCTCCTCAACTGTATCTCCTCTACCATATAACCATGTGTATCTCCTCTAGCCATATAACCATGTGTATCTCCTCATCTGTATCTCCTCTAGTCATATAACCATGTGTATCTCCTCTAGTCATATAACCATGTGTATCTCCTCTAGCCATATAACCATGTATATCTCCTCTAGCCATATAACCATGTGTATCTCCTCATCTGTCTCTCCTCTAGCCATATAACCATGTGTATCTCCTCTAGCCATATAACCATGTATATCTCCTCTAGCCATATAACCATGTGTATCTCCTCTAGCCATATAACCATGTATATCTCCTCTAGTCATATAACCATGTGTATCTCCTCTAGCCATATAACCATGTGTATCTCCTCTAGCCATATAACCATGTGTATCTCCTCATCTGTATCTCCTCTAGTCATATAACTATGTGTATCTCCTCTAGTCATATAACCATGTGTATCTCCTCTAGCCATATAACCATGTGTATCTCCTCAACTGTATCTCCTCTACCATATAACCATGTGTATCTCCTCTAGCCATATAACCATGTGTATCTCCTCATCTGTCTTTCCTCTAGTCATATAACCATGTGTATCTCCTCTACCATATAACCATGTGTATCTCCTCTAGCCATATAACCATGTGTATCTCCTCAACTGTATCTCCTCTACCATATAACCATGTGTATCTCCTCTAGCCATATAACCATGTGTATCTCCTCATCTGTATCTCCTCTAGTCATATAACCATGTGTATCTCCTCTAGTCATATAACCATGTGTATCTCCTCTAGCCATATAACCATGTATATCTCCTCTAGCCATATAACCATGTGTATCTCCTCATCTGTCTCTCCTCTAGCCATATAACCATGTGTATCTCCTCTAGCCATATAACCATGTATATCTCCTCTAGCCATATAACCATGTGTATCTCCTCTAGCCATATAACCATGTATATCTCCTCTAGTCATATAACCATGTGTATCTCCTCTAGCCATATAACCATGTGTATCTCCTCTAGCCATATAACCATGTGTATCTCCTCATCTGTATCTCCTCTAGTCATATAACTATGTGTATCTCCTCTAGTCATATAACCATGTGTATCTCCTCTAGCCATATAACCATGTGTATCTCCTCTAGCCATATAACCATGTGTATCTCCTCATCTGTCTCTCCTCTAGCCATATAACCATGTGTATCTCCTCTAACCATATAACCATGTGTATCTCCTCTACCATATAACCATGTGTATCTCCTCTAGCCATATAACCATGTGTATCTCCTCATCTGTCCCTCCTCTAGCCATATAACCATGTGTATCTCCTCTAGTCATATAACCATGTGTATCTCCTCTAGCCATATAACCATGTGTATCTCCTCTAGCCATATAACCATGTGTATCTCCTCTAGCCATATAACCATGTGTATCTCCTCATCTGTCTCTCCTCTAGCCATATAACCATGTGTATCTCCTCTAGCCATATAACCATGTATATCTCCTCTAGCCATATAACCATGTGTATCTCCTCTAGCCATATAACCATGTATATCTCCTCTAGTCATATAACCATGTGTATCTCCTCTAGCCATATAACCATGTGTATCTCCTCTAGCCATATAACCATGTGTATCTCCTCATCTGTATCTCCTCTAGTCATATAACCATGTGTATCTCCTCTAGTCATATAACCATGTGTATCTCCTCTAGCCATATAACCATGTGTATCTCCTCTAGCCATATAACCATGTGTATCTCCTCATCTGTCTCTCCTCTAGCCATATAACCATGTGTATCTCCTCTAACCATATAACCATGTGTATCTCCTCTACCATATAACCATGTGTATCTCCTCTAGCCATATAACCATGTGTATCTCCTCATCTGTCTCTCCTCTAGCCATATAACCATGTGTATCTCCTCTAGTCATATAACCATGTGTATCTCCTCTAGCCATATAACCATGTGTATCTCCTCATCTGTATATCCTCTAGTCATATAACCATGTGTATCTCCTCTAGTCATATAACCATGTGTATCTCCTCTAGCCATATAACCATGTGTATCTCCTATACCATATAACCATGTGTATCTCCTATACCATATAACCATGTGTATCTCCTCATCTGTATCTCCTCTACCATATAACCATGTGTATCTCCTCTAGCCATATAACCATGTGTATCTCCTCAACTGTCTCTCCTCTACCATATAACCATGTGTCTCTCCTCTAGCCATATAACCATGTGTATCTCCTCATCTGTCTCTCCTCTAGCCATATAACCATGTGTATCTCCTCATCTGTATCTCCTCTACCATATAACCATGTGTATCTCCTCATCTGTCTCTCCTCTAGCCATATAACCATGTGTATCTCCTCATCTGTCTCTCCTCTAGCCATATAACCATGTGTATCTCCTCTAGCCATATAACCATGTGTATCTCCTCTAGCCATATAACCATGTGTATCTCCTCAATTGTCTCTCCTCTAGCCATATAACCATGTGTATCTCCTCATCTGTATCTCCTTTACCATATAACCATGTGTATCTCCTCAACTGTCTCTCCTATACCATATAACCATGTGTCTCTCCTCTAGCCAAATAACCATGGGTATCTCCTCATCTGTCTCTCCTCTAGTCATATAACCATGTGTATCTCCTCATCTGTCTCTCCTCTAGTCATATAACCATGTGTATCTCCTCTAGTCATATAACCATGTGTATCTCCTCTAGTCATATAACCATGTGTATCTCCTCTAGTCATATAACCATGTGTATCTCCTCTAGCCATATAACCATGTGTATCTCCTCATCTGTCTCTCCTCTAGTCATATAACCATGTGTATCTCCTCATCTGTCTCTCGTCTAGTCATATAACCATGTGTATCTCCTCTAGTCATATAACCATGTGTATCTCCTCTAGTCATATAACCATGTGTATCTCCTCATCTGTCTCTCCTCTACCCATATAACCATGTGTATCTCCTCTAGTCATATAACCATGTGTATCTCCTCTAGCCATATAACCATGTGTATCTCCTCTAGCCATATAACCATGTGTATCTCCTCAACTGTATCTCCTCTACCATATAACCATGTGTATCTCCTCTAGCCATATAACCATGTGTATCTCCTCATCTGTCTTTCCTCTAGTCATATAACCATGTGTATCTCCTCTACCATATAACCATGTGTATCTCCTCTAGCCATATAACCATGTGTATCTCCTCAACTGTATCTCCTCTACCATATAACCATGTGTATCTCCTCTAGCCATATAACCATGTGTATCTCCTCATCTGTATCTCCTCTAGTCATATAACCATGTGTATCTCCTCTAGTCATATAACCATGTGTATCTCCTCTAGCCATATAACCATGTGTATCTCCTCTAGCCATATAACCATGTGTATCTCCTCATCTGTCTCTCCTCTAGCCATATAACCATGTGTATCTCCTCTAGCCATATAACCATGTATATCTCCTCTAGCCATATAACCATGTGTATCTCCTCTAGCCATATAACCATGTATATCTCCTCTAGTCATATAACCATGTGTATCTCCTCTAGCCATATAACCATGTGTATCTCCTCTAGCCATATAACCATGTGTATCTCCTCATCTGTATCTCCTCTAGTCATATAACTGTGTGTATCTCCTCTAGTCATATAACCATGTGTATCTCCTCTAGCCATATAACCATGTGTATCTCCTCTAGCCATATAACCATGTGTATCTCCTCATCTGTCTCTCCTCTAGCCATATAACCATGTGTATCTCCTCTAACCATATAACCATGTGTATCTCCTCTACCATATAAACATGTGTATCTCCTCTAGCCATATAACCATGTGTATCTCCTCATCTGTCCCTCCTCTAGCCATATAACCATGTGTATCTCCTCTAGTCATATAACCATGTGTATCTCCTCTAGCCATATAACCATGTGTATCTCCTCTAGCCATATAACCATGTGTATCTCCTCTAGCCATATAACCATGTGTATCTCCTCATCTGTCTCTCCTCTAGCCATATAACCATGTGTATCTCCTCTAGCCATATAACCATGTATATCTCCTCTAGCCATATAACCATGTGTATCTCCTCTAGCCATATAACCATGTATATCTCCTCTAGTCATATAACCATGTGTATCTCCTCTAGCCATATAACCATGTGTATCTCCTCTAGCCATATAACCATGTGTATCTCCTCATCTGCATCTCCTCTAGTCATATAACCATGTGTATCTCCTCTAGTCATATAACCATGTGTATCTCCTCTAGCCATATAACCATGTGTATCTCCTCTAGCCATATAACCATGTGTATCTCCTCATCTGTCTCTCCTCTAGCCATATAACCATGTGTATCTCCTCTAACCATATAACCATGTGTATCTCCTCTACCATATAACCATGTGTATCTCCTCTAGCCATATAACCATGTGTATCTCCTCATCTGTCTCTCCTCTAGCCATATAACCATGTGTATCTCCTCTAGTCATATAACCATGTGTATCTCCTCTAGCCATATAACCATGTGTATCTCCTCTAGCCATATAACCATGTGTATCTCCTCATCTGTCTCTCCTCTAGCCATATAACCATGTGTATCTCCTCTAACCATATAACCATGTGTATCTCCTCTAGCCATATAACCATGTGTATCTCCTCATCTGTATCTCCTCTAGTCATATAACCATGTGTATCTCCTCTAGTCATATAACCATGTGTATCTCCTCTAGCCATATAACCATGTGTATCTCCTCTAGCCATATAACCATGTGTATCTCCTCATCTGTCTCTCCTCTAGCCATATAACCATGTGTATCTCCTCTAGTCATATAACCATGTGTATCTCCTCTAGTCATATAACCATGTATATCTCCTCTAGTCATATAACCATGTGTATCTCCTCTAGTCATATAACCATGTGTATCTCCTCTAGTCATATAACCATGTGTATCTCCTCATCTGTCTCTCCTCTAGCCATATAACCATGTGTATCTCCTCTAGTCATATAACCATGTATATTTCCTCTAGCCATATAACCATGTGTATCTCCTCTAGCCATATAACCATGTGTCTCTCCTCAACTGTCTCTCCTCTACCATATAACCATGTATATCTCCTCTAGCCATATAACCATGTGTATCTCCTCTACCATATAACCATGTATATCTCCTCAACTGTCTCTCCTCTACCATATAACCATGTGTATCTCCTCTAGCCATATCACCATGTGTATCTCCTCAACTGTCTCTCCTCTAGCCATATCAACTAGGACACATGGTTGATGTCATCTCACATCATTTTAATTACTGTAGAGAAACACACATAACACATCACATCATTTTAATTACTGTAGAGAAACACACACACACACACACAACACATCATTTTAATTACTGTAGAGAAACACACACATCACATCATTTTAATTACTGTAGAGAAACACACACACACACACACACAACACATCATTTTAATTACTGTAGAGAAACACACACAACACACACACAGCACATCACATCATTTTAATTACTGTAGAGAAACACACACAACACACACACAACACAACACATCATTTTAATTACTGTAGAGAAACACACACAACACACACACAACACATCACATCATTTGAATTACTGTAGAGAAACACACACACACAACACACACAACACATCACATCATTTTAATTACTTTAGAGAAACACACACAACACACACACAACACATCACATCATTTTAATTACTGTAGAGAAACACACACAACACACACACAACACACACATCACATCACATCACATCACATCACATCATTTTAATTACTGTAGAGAAACACACACACACAACACACACATCACATCATTTTAATTACTGTAGAGAAACACACACACACAACACACACATCACATCATTTTAATTACTGTAGAGAAACACACACAACACACACACAACACATCACATCATTTTAATTACTGTAGAGAAACACACACACACAACACACACATCACATCATTTTAATTACTGTAGAGAAACACACACAACACACACACAACACATCACATCATTTTAATTGGTGTAAACTGTCCTTATTTTTACCCCTTGCCTTGAGGCCAGGTTTTTACCTGAGGTTATAGAGACAGGAAGTGTTTCAGTATTTAGTTAATTTACTCTGCTTGAGTGAACAGCCTCTGCATTAATGTGTGCACTTGTATTTTGAATGGAAATCTGTGTGTGTGTCATTAATTACAAGAGAGTCAGATGTAACGAGTCAGTGTGTTTCAAAGTGCAGGCTAGCGTTGTTGTCTGTTTGAGTATGTCTCCTCAACCTCAACCTCTCCCCAGCACACATAAAGACAGACAGACAGACAGACAGACAGACAGACAGACAGACGCACAGACAGAGACACACAGTCAGAATCATTGTGGGAGTCCATCCATCTGACAGAAGATTAAGGCGGGTTAGCAGAGGTTAAAGAAGTGCCAGGTTGCATTTGTGTAAATTGCCACCCCCCAACACACAGTCTCTCTGCTGCTGTGGGGCCCCGCTAAGTGAGCAGTAGTGTGTGTTGCATTATTCACTGCGGCCAGTGATCGAACCCTGGTTCAATAGCACTAAAGCGGTGGAGTGCTAGAGAGATTTGTCTTACAAAACCTTGAGAGACACTCGGAACGTCCACACACACACACACACACACACACACACACACACACACACACACACACACACACACACACACACACACACACACACACACACACACACACACACACACACACACACACAAGTCATTCAAACAGACACACACACTCACACACACATTGATTTTCTTTGCCAGGAATCTCCAAGGCTTTGGAGGAGAGACAGGGAGATGAGAGGGACATCCCCCAAGCGAACACACACACACACACACACACACACACACACACACACATACACACACGTCCACACGTCATTCAAACAGAGACACACACGTCATACATATCGGGACACACAGTAAGAAGGTGTTCCAGTCTTAGAGAGAGAGATTAAGACTAGGACGAGGGAGAAAAGACAGGGCTAAGGTCAGGCAAAGGTCAGAACCAAAATGTGTTTTAATTAACCAATTAACATATCAACAACCTGTTCAATTATCCTTGAAAGGGAAAAGCAGGGACGGATGAGCTGTTAATTGAGAACTAATGTAATCTACTGTACACAACACACACGTGCCATTTGAGCTGAGAGACGCAGCGTTTAACCCAAGAGTGTCAGAGCTGGCTTGTGTATGTTGGGAGGGATATGTCTAGCACTAACAGCTGCCACATAGCGCCGCCACACACACACACGCACGCACACACACACACACACACATCCATAAGTACAGATGCATTAAAGAGAGAGAGAGAGAGAGAGAGAGAGAGAGAGAGAGAGAGAGAGAGAGAGAGAGAGAGAGAGAGAGAGAGAGAGAGAGAGAGAGAGAGAGAGAGAGAGAGAGAGAGAGAGAGAGAGAGAGAGAGAGAGAGAGAGAGAGAGAGAGAGAGAGAGAGAGAGAGAGAGAGAGAGAGAGAGAGAGAGAGAGAGAGAGAGAGAGAGAGAGAGAGAGAGAGAGAGAGAGAGAGAGAGAGAGAGAGAGAGAGAGAGAGAGAGAGAGAGAGAGAGAGAGAGAGAGAGAGAGAGAGAGAGAGAGAGAGAGAGAGAGAGGAGAGAGAGAGAGAGAGAGACAGAGAGAGAGAGAGACAGAGAGAGAGACAGAGAGAGAGACAGAGAGAGAGACAGAGAGAGAGACAGAGAGAGAGACAGAGAGAGAGACAGAGAGAGAGACAGAGAGAGAGACAGAGAGAGAGACAGAGAGAGAGACAGAGAGAGAGACAGAGAGAGAGACAGAGAGAGAGACAGAGAGAGAGACAGAGAGAGAGACAGACAAGCAGTGAAAAGGGAGATAGTGTGCGATGTGAGAGGTTATCATTGAAACGTATTTGATGTAAATTGTAATAGATAGCTTCCCCACTGTACTTGCTGACACTTCATTTCCCCAGAAGATGGGTGCGTTTTGCAAGACAGGCAATAAAAAATAACACATTCACTCACGATATTTTTCCAAGCCCAGTTTTATATCCCTTGAGTGGATTCTTAGTGTGTTGTTCAGCAGCAACGATCAATTAATTCACTCTTTAATACATTTGATTGACATTATAAACCAGCATTGCTAGCCTACCCTCTGGCGTTCTCTGTGTATATACATCTATTGACAGGAACATGCACACACACACACACACACACACACACACACACACACACACACACACACACACACACACACACACACACACACACACACACACACACACACACACACACACACACACACACACACACACACACACACACACACATACACATACACACACATACACACACATACACACACATACACACACATACACACACATACACACACACACACACACACACACACACACACACACACACACACACATACACATACACACACATACACACACATACACACACACACACACACACACACACACACAGACTCACTCCTGTCTTTGCTGTTTGTCTGTCTTCTAAAGTCGTCTCTATCCAGGGTGATAGTGGTGGTCAGGGTTGGAGCAGGAAGCTTGTCTTTGTAGCCTTAGTGTCTAAAGCTGCCATTGATTAACTGTTAAGAGATCTATTGGGTCCTGGGCTTGGTGAGTGTGTGTGTGTGTGTGTGTGTGTGTGTGTGTGTGTGTGTGTGTGTGTGTGTGTGTGTGTGTGTGTGTGTGTGTGTGTGTGTGTCTGTGTCTGTGTCTGTGTGTGTGTGTGTGTGTGTGTGTGTGTGTGTGTGTGTGTGTGTGTGTGTGTGTGTGTGTGAGTGTGTGTGTCTATGCAGATCCCTTTCGACCTAATCAGGTAACACATTTTGTTTTCGGAGGTCATTGGACAAAATCTTTTTCTGTCCTATTGAGGCTGCATCTCTGCCTTTCGCAGGATTGTGTGTGTGTCCGTACATGTGTGTGTGTCCGTACATGTGTGTGTCCGTACATGTGTGTGTATCCGTACATGTGTGTGTCCGTACATGTGTGTGTATCCGTACATGTGTGTGTCCGTACATGTGTGTGTGTCCGTACATGTGTGTGTGTCCGTACATGTGTGTGTCCGTACATGTGTGTGTATCCATACATGTGTGTGTCCGTACATGTGTGTGTCCGTACATGTGTGTGTCCGTACATGTGTGTGTGTCCGCAAATGTGTGTGTCCGTACATGTGTGTGTCCGTACATGTGTGTGTGTCCGTACATGTGTCTGTCCGTACATGTGTGTGTCCGTACATGTGTGTGTATCTGTACATGTGTGTGTCCGTACATGTGTCTGTGTCCGTAAATGTGTGTGTCCGTACGTGTGTGTGTGTCCGTAAATGTGTGTGTCCGTACGTGTGTGTGTGTCCGTACATGTGTGTGTCCGTGCATGTGTGTGTGTCCGTGCATGTGTGTGTCCGTACATGTGTCTGTCCGTACATGTGTGTGTGTCAGAAACTGCTGCATAGCAATGGCATCACAAATGACCAAATCGATGGTTAAACAGTCGCTGCTCTTCCTACTCCCAACTGCCCAGTCAAAGTCCCACTGTTTCCTCTAATTGAAAGTTAATTTACAATCAATAGCACAGCTAATTTACATATTGATCCTCTTTTCTCCTCATATTGTTAACATATTCCCTCCCCCTTATTTCCCTTTTTTTGTAACAACTTTGTTTATACACAATCAATAGACGCTTACAGTCAGTGTAGAGTAGCTGGATCGACGTGCGTGCCAAAAAACCCACAGGATGTCCCTATCGGATATCCCATTTAGAGTCTTACTGCTGGTTCAATCTGATTGCTTTTGAAATTTGACAGTTGACATTCATTTTTTCTTTGATATCGCAATGGATTTTGTTTGCCTCAGAACAGGATTTCATTCAACATTTCATGTGACACTTAAACATAATTCCTTGAAATAATAACTATTTTATTTTGTTTCCTGTGTCAAATATTGTCAATTTGAATTTAACATTATGTGGTTTTGGGAGTTTTCCAAAAGGGAATTTAATTCCACATTCAATGTGACACTAAAGGAAATTCTTAGAAATGTTTTGTCAGGTTTAGATTATATTGCCCTAGTTCAATATTGTAATTTTTAGTATATCTGCAACTAGATTTCTTTTAAAAACATGTTTTTTTAAATACATCGTTTTTGGCTGCTTCGTAGATTGTAATTTTGAATAAGCATATATAGCAGTATGTTTTGGACAGGCATAATAATACAAGGAAACATACAAGACCTAGTCTTGTGACGGCCATCACAGATAAGGAAGAGATATGAGTTCACCACACACTCAAATCTAACAAAGACCCTGGCGGAGAGAGGGAAGTAGGAGAAGAAGACAGGAGAGGGAAAGAAGAGAAGAAGACAGGAGAGGGATTGGGGAGGGCAGAATAAGGACAGGAAAGTGAGGGAAGGGAAAGAGACAGAGGGAGCAAGAATAGAGATTCTCTCTTTCTCTTTCTCTCTCTCTCTCTCTCTCTCTATCTCTCTCTCTCTCTCTCTCTGTATAATGATTGATTTGAAGCATAGGGCTGGTCTGTCTCTGTCTCTGTCACTGTCTCTGTCTCTGTCTCTGTCTCTGTCTCTGTCTCTCTCTCTCTGCCTGTGTCTGTCTGTCTGTCTCTCTCTCTGCCTGTGTCTGTCTGTCTGTCTGTCTGTCTGTCTGTCTGTCTGTCTGTCTGTCTGTCTGGCGGGCGGGCTGTCTGTCTGTCTGTCTGTCTGTCTGTCTGTCTGTCTGGCGGGCTGTCTGTCTGTCTGTCTGTCTGTCTGTCTGGCTGGCTGGCTGGCTGGCTGGCTGGCTGGCTGTGGTCTTCCATAAGACGTTTCTTTTTCATTTGCACCGTTCTGTTCTCTAACCCCTAATGGAAGCTATACTAAGGAGTGGTCCACAGATGGCCAACACAGACAAGAAAGCTATCAATGCTTCTGCTGTTGTAATAGTGACACACACTACTACACAAACGGACTACTTTACCTGTAATGATTACTGGTTTTCCAGAGACAGATTTACGTCTCGAACAATAAAGTAATATTCTATTAGAAAAAGTAGGAAGGGATGTGCTACTAAGGTACACAATAGTACATTTTGGTAGACAGAAGGTGCTCTTTGGTAAAATGGGTAAATTGGTCATCAAAAAGAAAGGATGACCCAGGCCCTCTTCATATAATTAATTAAAATGCCTTTATTTTGTATTGCATGTTCAATAGAAACAAAGTTTAAAAGCGGTGTTGCGTTTCAGCTGCATGGTCTTGGTCAGGGAGTACAAATATTCTATTAGTTTAATTCTTTACTAGCATTCTACCAATGTTCTCATGTTGCGTAAAGTAATAACACAATACAGAGTGTCAAATATTTTTCCTGGAATCGCCTCAATCTCATTTGGTTCAAATATGGAATTCAGAACGCAAGGCCTATTATTATGTAGTCATATGTTTCAGCTCTTAGAGCTCTGGTCTAGGATTAAAACACAGCAGAATAGATTTTTCATGGCTTTTAAAGTAGATGTGTCTGTTTTCTACATTGAAATTAGACAGTAACAGAAGACTGTTAGATAATAATCTGGTACAACATAGGCCTATTTTCAGAAGGTTGCCAGACAGTCTGTCTTCCATTTTGTAGTGTTCTCAGAATTGTCTTTCCTCTTAATTCCTTAGAAACCAAGAGATAACAATAGTGATGAGCCAAATAGATAACCTGGTTTCCTGTGAAGGCTCGTGTGCCCATCTCTTTCAATGTCTTTGTGCATTTCTGTTTGTATACGTGTGTATGAGAGCATGCATTTGAGTGTGTGTGTGTGTGTGTGTGTGTGTCTCTTTGTGTGTGTGTGTTTCATCAGTATCATGTCTCACTTGTCTCTCTCTCGCTGTCGTAGCAACCCAGCACCAGTAGACAGATGGATAGATGTGACAGGTACATCTGATTGGTCTGATAGAGTTGACCAGGGAAACACAGCTACAGCTGCTTCTTACCTCATTAGGCCAAACATTGATTCAAACCCCACGCCTCTCTCTCTCTGTGTGTGGCAGAAGGCTCGGTAGATGAGTGCTGGTAATAGAAGATAATTAATTCTTATCACAGAGATGGGAAGGCCATTAACCCTAGCAGAGAGAGAGAGAGAGGGGGAAAGAGAGAGAGAGAGAGAAAGAGAGAGAGGCGCAACATTGGACACTTTATGGAACGCAAGGCCTTCACTCTCATGTTGGAATTTCCAAGGCCTGAGGTTTTCTGCCTTTGGCCTAAAGAGCAGGAAAAAGGACTTCACCAAATAAATAAGAAATACAGACATTGTCATTCTATAAGAAACATGGTATAGAGGAGATGGACCCACTGATTGCCTTCTAGGTTACAGAGAGCTGGTAGTACCATCCACCAAACTACCAGGTGTGAAACAGGGAAGTGACTCAGGGGGTATGCTATTTTGATATTGAGCAGACCTAACTCAATCTATTAAATTAATCAAAACTGGAACATTTTACATATGGCTAGAAATGCAAAAGGAAATGATCTCAACAGAGAAAATTGTCCTCCTGTGTGCTCTCTATATCCCCCCACTAGAATCCCCATACTTTAATGTAGACAGCTTCTCCATCCTGGAGGGGGAAATCAATCATTCCCAGGCCCAGGGACATGTACCAATCTATGGTGACCTAAATGCCAGAACTGGACAAGAACCTGACACCCTCAGTACACAGGGGGACAAACAACTACCTGGAGGTGACAGCATTCCCTCCCCCGTTTGCCCCCCTTGGTACAACTATGACAACATAACCAAATAAACAGGTCACAACTCCTGCAGCTGTGTCACATGATGGGTATGTTCATAGTCACTGGTAGTCTTCAAGGGGACTCATACGGTAGGTACACCTTTAGCTCATCTCTTGGCAGTAATATTGTCAACTACTTTATCACTGACCTCAACCCAGAGTCTCTAAGAGCGTTCACAGTCAGCCCACTGACACCCCTATCAGATCACAGCAAAATCACACTCTACTTGAACAGAGCTTTGCTCAATCATGATGCATCAAAGCCAAAGGAACTGAATAATATTAAGAATATAGATGGAAGGAATATAGATGGAAGGAAAGTAGTGTGGAAATCTACCAAAAAACAATTTGGCAACAACAAATTCAATCCCTTTTAGACACCTTCCTGGACAGAACGTTTCACTGTAATAGTGAAGGTGTAAACTTGGCAGTAGAAAACCTCAACAATATATTTGACCTCAGCTTCCCTTTCAAATCTGAAGAAAATTAACAACAATGACAAATAGTTTGATGAAAGAAATTGAGAAACCTATCCAACCAAAAACATAGACACCCAGAAAACCTGAGCCTATGCCTTCACTATGGTAAATAACTAAAACAATACAGAAATATACTATGAAAAAATAAGAAAAAAGTCAGAAATCAGCTCTATGTAATTGAAGAATCCATAGACTCTAACCACTTTCGGGAAAATTGGGACACACTAATGAAACAACTCGAAGAGTTATCTATCCAAAATGGAGGTGTATGGGTCAACCACTTCTCCAATCTTTTGTTATAGTTACAGAACCCATTGCCCTTCATGGTTGTGAGGTCTGGGGTCCGCTCACCAACCAAGAATTCAGAAAATGTGGCAAACACCAAAGTGAGATGCTGCATGCAGAATGCAAAACTATCGGAATTAGGCCGATTCCCGCAAATAAACTAAATCCAGAAAATAGCCGTTAAATTCTACAACCACCTAAAAGGAAACGATTCCAGAACCTTCCATGACAAAGTCATCACCTACAGAGAGATGAACCTGGAGAAGAGTTCCCTAAGCAAGCTGGTCCTGGGGCTCTGTTCACAAACAACATCAGACCCCACAGAGCCCCAGGAAAGCAACACAATTAGACTCAACCAAATCATGAGAAAACAAATAGATAATTACTAGCCACATTGGAACGAATTTACAATAAACAGAGCAAACTAGAATGCTATTTGGCCCTAAACAGATAGTACACAGTGGCAGAATACCTGACCACTGTGACTGACCCAAACTTAAGGAAAGCTTTGACCATCTACAGACTCAGTGAGCATAGCCTTGCTATTGAGAAAGGCCGCCGTAGGCAGACCTGGCTCTCAAGATTTAACAATCTATGTGCACACTGCCCACAACACGAGGTGGAAACTGAGCTGCACTTCCTAACCTCCTGCCAAATGTATGACAATATTTGAGACACATACTTCCCCCAGATTACACAGATCCACATAGAATTAGAAAACAAACCCAATTTTGATAAACTCCCATATCTACTGGGTGAAATACCACAGTGTGCCGTTGATGAGATCCTCAGACCCCTTGTGAGACCAGATGCTGACACATGCACATTTGTGGCCTGCTGGAGGTCATTTTGCAGGGCTCTGGCAGTGCACCTCCTTGCACAAAGGCGGAGGTAGTGGTCCTGCTGCTGGGTTGTTGCCCTCCTACGGCCTCCTCCACGTCTCCTGATGTACTGGCCTGTCTCCTGGTAGCGCCTCCATGCTCTGGACACTACGCTGACAGACACAGCAAACCTACCTGAGCCACTTGTGTGGGTTGTAGACTCCGTCTCATGCTACCACTAGAGTGAGAGC
>NW_026601033.1:0-17500 GCF_029448725.1 Salvelinus fontinalis
TGCTGCTACCTTTTGAAGCTTCTGAAAAATGCAGCCCTTTTCTTTTAACAAAAGGAGGCTTACTTTTATTTGTACACAAACAAACACATCAGGCCTTGACCATCGCTGTTGAACTGTCTCCAGAGAAAAGAGTGTGACAGGTGTGTGTGTGTGTGTGTGTGTGTGTGTACATGTGTGTTTGATGTCTCAGAACCATAATTCTCGTTTGGTATGTTTCCTAGAAATCAGGTTCACTCTCTCAACATTACTAGTTCAACTTGTTTTCATGCAACTTAACGATGCAGTCTGGGACTGTTTCTGAAATACTCGTCTGGACAATCTCTCTTATTCAATGGAAAAGTGTCATGTCGGAAAGAGGAGTACTCTGGGCATGATTTACTCTGCGCATAAAAAACAATCATCATCTATTTACACTCGGCAAAACAATCATCATAAATGACACATTTGTACCAGTGCTGAGAAAACGTGCGCTCGGATGCTCTTTGTTTACGATAAAACAAATCCGGTCCTTGGCTCGCTGTGATGGAGTATGAACAACGAGCTGTTGTTTTGGAAGACGATGCCTTCCCTTTTTAATGAAGCGCGGGGCCCCTTTCAATGAAGACTCAATGGGCCGTGGAAAGGCCCCCCCCACCGTCGCTCCTTTCACTCTTCTCCGGCTTCTGAACCGGCGACCCCCCTCATCTTGTTGGAGGATTAGAGGAAGAAGGGGCCATTACCTTCTGTCTAGTTCCCCGTCCTTAGAGGGGAGACGGATGGGGGCCCTAGCACTCGCGCGCACAGACACACACACACACACACACACACACACACACACACACACACACACACACACACACACACACACACACACACACACACACACACACACACACACACACACACACACACACACACACACACACACACGCAATTGTCTCACAGTCCATATAGGTCTCCTCGCGGACAGGAATGCTGCTCCCCTTGAAAGTCGCCCATATCTCTCTCTCCTCTGTCTCTGAGAGCCAGACTAAATTGAGAACACAGAGAGGTGTTGTGTATGGTGTCCAAATGAGGACAGCCGATTTGTGAACATCCCCATACTATAGACCTTCCTCCCTACAGACCTGCTCCAACATCCCTCCCTACAGACCTGCTCCAACCTCCCTTCCTAAAGACCTGCTTCAATCTCCCACTCTACAGACCTGCTACAACCTCCCTCCATAAGACCTGCTCCAACCTCCCTCCCTAAAGACCTGCTCCAACCTCCCTCCATACAGACCTGCTCCAACCTCCCTCCCTACAGACCTGCTCCAACCTCCCTCCAAAAATACCTGTTCCTACCTCCCTCCCTACAGACCTCCTCCAACCTCCCTCCTAACAGACCTGCTCCAACCTCCCCCCATAGAGACCTTATCCAACCTCCCTCCGTACAGACCTGCTCCAACCTCCCTCCCTACAGACCTGCTCCAACCTCCCTCCATAGAGACCTTATCCAACCTCCCTCCGTACAGACCTGCTCCAACCTCCCTCCGTACAGACCTGCTCCAACCTCCCTCCCTACAGACCTGCTCCAACCTCCCTCCATACAGACCTGCTCCAACCTCCCTCCCTACAGACCTGCTCCAACCTCCATCCAAACAGAACTGCTCCAACATCCCTCCAAACAGAACTGCTCCAACATCCCTCCATAAGACCTGCTTCACCTCCCTCCCTACAGACCTGCTCCAACCTCCCTCCAAACAGAACTGCTCCAACATCCCTCCAAACAGAACTGCTCCAACATCCATCCATACAGACCTGCTCCAACCTACCTCCCTACAGACCTGCTCCTACCTCCATCCAAACAGAACTGCTCCAACATCCCTCCAAACAGAACTGCTCCAACATCCCTCCATAAGACCTGCTTCATCTCCCTCCCTACAGACCTTCTCCAACCTCCCTCCCTACAGACCTGCTCCAACATCCCTCCATAAGACCTGCTTCAACCTCCCTAACTACAGACCTGCGCCAACCTCCCTCCATACAGGTCTGCTCCAACCTTCTTCCATACATACCTGCTCCTACCTCCCTCCATACAGACTTGCTCCTGCATCCCTCCCTACAGACCTGCTCCAACCTCCCTCCATACAGACCTGCGCCAACCTCCCTCCACCCAGGTCTGCTCCAACCTCCTTCCATACATACCTTCTCCTACCTCCTTCCATACATACCTTCTCCTACCTCGCTCCCTACAGACCTACTCCAACCTCCCTCCATACAGACCTGCTTCAATCTCCCTCTGTACAGATCTGCTCCAACCTCCCTCCATACAGACCTGCTCTAACATCCCTCCCTACAGACCTGCTCCAACTACCCTCCCTACAGACCTGCTCCAACCTCCCTCCCTACAGACCTGCTCTAACATCCCTCCCTACAGACCTGCTCCAACCTCCCTCCCTACAGACCTGCTCCAAACTCCCTCCCCACAGACCTGCTCCAACATCCCTCCCTACAGACCTGCTCCAAACTCCCTCCCTACAGACCTGCTCCAACCTCCCTCCCCACAGACCTGCTCCAACATCCCTCCCTACAGACCTGCTCCAACCTCCCTCCATACAGACCTGCTCCAACATCCCTCCCTACAGACCTGCTCCAACCTCCCTCCATACAGACCTGCTCTAACATCCCTCCCTACAGACCTGCTCCAACCTCCCTCCATACAGGCCTGCTCCAACCTCCTTCCATACATACCTTCTCCTACCTCCTTCCATACATACCTTCTCCTACCTCCCTCCCTACAGACCTGCTCCAACCTCCCTCCATACAGACCTGCTTCAATCTCCCTCTGTACAGACCTGCTCCAACCTCCCTCCATACAGACCTGCTCTAACATCCCTCCCTACAGACCTGCTCCAACTACCCTCCCTACAGACCTGCTCCAACCTCCCTCCCTACAGACCTGCTCCAGCTTCCCTCCTTGCAGACCTGCTCCAACCTCCCTCCATACATACCTGCTCCAACCTCCCTCCATACAGACCTACTCCAACCTCCCTCTCTACATTCCTGTGCCAACCTCCCTCCCTACAGACCTGCTCCAACCTCCCTCCTAACAGACCTGCTCCAACTTCCCTCCTCGCAGACCTGCTCCAACCTCCCTCCCTACATACCTGCTCCAACCTCCCTCCATACAGACCTACTCCAACCTCCCTCTCTACATTCCTGTGCCAACCTCCCTCCCTACAGACTTGCGCCAACCTCCCTCCATACATACCTGCTCCAACCTCCCTCCATACAGACCTGCTCTTACCTCCCTCCCTACAGAGATGCGCCAACCTCCCTCCATACAGAACTGCTCCAACCTCCCTCCATACAGACCTGCTCCAACCTCCCTCCAAACAGGATATTTGTGTGCATGCTAGCGTGTGTGAGTGGGTGGGTGTGCGTTGGTAGGTGGGTGTTTGTGTGTGTGTACGTGTCTGGTCTGGGAAGACCAGAGAAACGTCTCAATGTGTCCATCGTCTTTTCTCCACGGTCTCTACTTATCATCCCTCTACTGTGTCTCTACTTATCATCCCTCTACTGTGTCTCTATTTATCATCCCTCTACTGTGTCTCTATTTATCATCCCTCTACTGTGTCTCTATTTATCATCCCTCTACTGTGTCTCTATTTATCATCCCTCTACTGTGTCTCTATTTATCATCCCTCTACTGTGTCTCTATTTATCATCCCTCTACTGTGTCTCTATTTATCATCCCTCTACTGTGTCTCTATTTATCATCCCTCTACTGTGTCTCTATTTATCATCCCTCTACTGTGTCTCTATTTATCATCCCTCTCCTGTGTCTCTATTTATCATCCCTCTACTGTGTCTCTATTTATCATCCCTCTACTGTGTCTCTACTTATCATCCCTCTACTGTGTCTCTATTTATCATCCCTCTACTGTGTCTCTATTTATCATCCCTCTACTGTGTCTCTATTTATCATCCCTCTACCGTGTCTCTATTTATCATCCCTCTACCGTGTCTCTATTTATCATCCCTCTACAGTGTCTCTATTTATCATCCCTCTACTGTGTCTCTATTTATCATCCCTCTACTGTGTCTCTATTTATCATCCCTCTACTGTGTCTCTATTTATCATCCCTCTACTGTGTCTCTATTTATCATCCCTCTACTGTGTCTCTATTTATCATCCCTCTACTGTGCCTCTATTTATCATCCCTCTACTGTGTCTCTATTTATCATCCCTCTACTGTGCCTCTATTTATCATCCCTCTACTGTGTCTCTATTTATCATCCCTCTACTGTGTCTCTATTTATCATCCCTCTACTGTGTCTCTATTTATCATCCCTCTACTGTGTCTCTATTTATCATCCCTCTACTGTGTCTCAATTTATCATCCCTCTACTGTGTCTCTATTTATCATCCCTCTACTGCGTCTCTACTTATCATCCCTCTACTCTGTCTCTATTTATCATCCCTCTACTGTGTCTCTATTTATCATCCCTCTACTGTGTCTCTATTTATCATCCCTCTACTGTGTCTCTATTTATCATCCCTCTACTGTGTCTCTATTTATCATCCCTCTACTGTGTCTCTATTTATCATCCCTCTACTGTGTCTCTATTTATCATCCCTCTACTGCGTCTCTACTTATCATCCCTCTACTGTGTCTCTATTTATCATCCCTCTACTGCGTCTCTACTTATCATCCCTCTACTGCGTCTCTACTTATCATCCCTCTACTGCGTCTCTATTTATCATGATAAGTAGAGACGCAGTAGAGGGATGATAAATAGAGGCACAGTAGAGGGATGATAAATAGAGGCACAGTAGAGGGATGATAAATAGAGACGCAGTAGAGGGATGATAAGTAGAGACGCAGTAGAGGGATGGTAACTAGAGACACAGTAGAGGGATGATAAATAGAGACACAGTAGAGGGATGATAAATAGAGGCACAGTAGAGGGATTATAAATAGAGGCACAGTAGAGGGATGATAAATAGAGACGCAGTAGAGGGATGATAAGTAGAGACGCAGTAGAGGGATGATAAGTAGAGACGCAGTAGAGGGATGATAAATAGAGACACAGTAGAGGGATGATAAATAGAGGCACAGTAGAGGGATGATAAATAGAGACGCAGTAGAGGGATGGTAACTAGAGACACAGTAGAGGGATGATAAATAGAGACACAGTAGAGGGATGATAAATAGAGGCACAGTAGAGGGATGATAAATAGAGACGCAGTAGAGGGATGATAAGTAGAGACGCAGTAGAGGGATGATAAGTAGAGACGCAGTAGAGGGATGATAAGTAGAGACGCAGTAGAGGGATGATAAATAGAGACACAGTAGAGGGATGATAAATATAGGCACAGTAGAGGGATGATAAATAGAGACGCAGTAGAGGGATGGTAACTAGAGACACAGTAGAGGGATGATAAATAGAGAGACAGTAGAGGGATGATAAATAGGGGCACAGTAGAGGGATGATAAATAGAGACGCAGTAGAGGGATGATAAGTAGAGACGCAGTAGAGGGATGATAAGTAGAGACGCAGTAGAGGGATGATAAATAGAGACACAGTAGAGGGATGATAAGTAGAGACGCAGTAGAGGGATGATAAATAGAGACACAGTAGAGGGATGATAAATAGAGACACAGTAGAGGGATGATAAATAGAGACACAGTAGAGGGATGATAAATAGAGACACAGTAGAGGGATGATAAATAGAGACACAGTAGAGGGATGATAAATAGAGACACAGTAGAGGGATGATAAATAGAGACACAGTAGAGGGATGATAAATAGAGGCACAGTAGAGGGATGATAAATAGAGACGCAGTAGAGGGATGATAAGTAGAGACGCAGTAGAGGGATGATAAGTAGAGACGCAGTAGAGGGATGATAAGTAGAGACGCAGTAGAGGGATGATAAATAGAGACACAGTAGAGGGATGATAAATAGAGGCACAGTAGAGGGATGATAAATAGAGACGCAGTAGAGGGATGATAAATAGAGACGCAGTAGAGGGATGATAAGTAGAGACGCAGTAGAGGGATGATAAATAGAGACACAGTAGAGGGATGATAAATAGAGACACAGTAGAGGGATGATAAATAGAGACGCAGTAGAGGGATGATAAGTAGAGACGCAGTAGAGGGATGGTAACTAGAGACACAGTAGAGGGATGATAAATAGAGACACAGTAGAGGGATGATAAATAGAGGCACAGTAGAGGGATGATAAATAGAGGCACAGTAGAGGGATGATAAATAGAGACGCAGTAGAGGGATGATAAGTAGAGACGCAGTAGAGGGATGATAAATAGAGACACAGTAGAGGGATGATAAATAGAGACACAGTAGAGGGATGATAAATAGAGACACAGTAGAGGGATGATAAATAGAGACACAGTAGAGGGATGATAAATAGAGGCACAGTAGAGGGATGATAAATAGAGACACAGTAGAGGGATGATAAATAGAGACACAGTAGAGGGATGATAAATAGAGGCACAGTAGAGGGATGATAAATAGAGATGCAGTAGAGGGATGATAAGTAGAGACGCAGTAGAGGGATGATAAGTAGAGACGCAGTAGAGGGATGATAAGTAGAGACGCAGTAGAGGGATGATAAATAGAGACACAGTAGAGGGATGATAAATAGAGGCACAGTAGAGGGATGATAAGTAGAGACGCAGTAGAGGGATGATAAGTAGAGACGCAGTAGAGGGATGATAAGTAGAGACGCAGTAGAGGGATGATAAATAGAGACACAGTAGAGGGATGATAAATAGAGGCACAGTAGAGGGATGATAAATAGACTTATCCCTCCCTCCTACTTATCATCCCTCTACTGTGTCTCTACTTATCATCCCTCTACTGCGTCTCTATTTATCATCCCTCTAATGTGCCTCTATTTATCATCCCTCTACTGTGTCTCTATTTATCATCCCTCTACTGTGTCTCTATTTATCATCCCTCTACTGTGTCTCTATTTATCATCCCTCTACTGTGTCTTTATTTATCATCCCTCTACTGTGTCTCTATTTATCATCCCTCTGTGTCTTTGTCCCAGGCTTTGACCAGCCTCTGGGGAAAAGTAGAGCACTATGTAGGGGTTGGGCGCCACTTGAGACACAACCTGTGTGTTGTAGTCGTGGTGTATTGATCGAGCGATGACCTCTAACCTCACCTATGAGTAATGGAATTCTCCCCCTTCGTGGCTCGGTCAAGGTCTCACAACCGAGCATCACACATGCTCTGTACAGCCAATGATCGATCCCTTGAGAGGAGTCAAGCACACGCACATTCACGCACGCACACACACACACACACACACACACACACACACACACACACACACACACACACACACACACACACACACACACACACACACACACACACACACACACACACACACACACACACACACACTGTCCTTATAGAACCCCATCTCTTTGCTTTTGTGTTTTTAAAGTCCTTCAAGTTGTCGAGTCAGCGTTTGTGAGAACATTTTTGTGATCTTGAATTCCCCTCTCCACCACCCCTAATTACTACATTTCATTTGTGATATTCTGACATGGCAGATATGGTGTTTCCTTCACCTTGACATGCGGTGAAGAACCGATAGGTCCCATGTAAAGATAACATGGAGAAAGGACTGCGTTCAGCAATGCTGCAGTGTTCTCCCACAATTTACACACTTAGCAGATAGGCATGGATAGGGAAGGGGAGGCCTGTTGATGCTGAGGGGGAAATGTTTGTTGGAGACAGGCCGTGCTTCTATACCTGCACTGCTTGCTGTTTGGGGTTTTAGGCTGGGTTTCTGTACAGCACTTTGTGACATCTGCTGATGTAAAGGGCTTTATAAATACATTTGATTGATTGATTGACACGGAGGAGGAAGTGTTTGTTTGAGACGTGGCTGTTAATGCAGAGGGGGAAGTGTTTGTTTGGAGACAGGGCTGTTGACGCAGAGGGGGAACTGTTTGTTTGAGACAGGGCTGTTGATGCAGAAGGGGAACTGTTTGTTTGAGACAGGGCTGTTGATGCAGAGGGGGAAGTGTTTGTTTGAGACAGGGCTGTTGATGCAGAGGGGGAAGTGTTTGTTGGAGACAGGGCTGTTGATACTGAGGGGGAAGTGTTTGTTTGAGACAGGGCTGTTGATGCAGAGGGGGAAGTGTTTGTTTGAGACAGGGCTGTTGATGCAGAGGGGGAAGTGTTTGTTGGAGACAGGGCTGTTGATACTGAGGGGGAAGTGTTTGTTTGAGACAGGGCTGTTGATGCAGAGGAGGAAGTGTTTGTTTGAGACAGGGCTGTTGATGCAGAGGGGGAAGTGTTTGTTTGAGACAGGGCTGTTGATGCTGAGGGGGAAGTGTTTGTTTGAGACAGGGCTGTTGATGGTTTGGGAAAAGAGATGAGTTTGGGTTGAGGCTGGTTGGAGGTCTAGCCTCATGTGACATGGAAAATCTGCACACCGCAATCTCAGACACGCACACACACACACGCACGCACGCACGCACGCACGCACGCACGCACACACACACACACACACACACACACACACACACACACACACACACACACACACACACACACACACACACACACACACACACACTGTGTCCTTGTACACACACACTTCGGAGCCCTCGGTGATCCCAGGAATCCGGAATCCGGGCAGGGGAGAGGGCCCACACCCGGAATAGCAGCACAGCCACATTTAGCAGCATACACCACATTCCCATTCCCAGCTGCCTCCAATGCCCCACAGAAATCACTCACTGACCAGCACACACGCACGCACGCACACACGCACGCACGCACGCACACACACACACACACATAAACACACCCACACACGCATACACACACACACACACACACACACATACACACACACACCCATAAACACACACACACACACACACACACACACACACACACACACACACACACACACACACACACACACACACACACACACATACACACACACACACATCACACACACACACACACACACACACACACACACACACACACACACACACACACACACACACACACACACACACACACACACACACACACATAAACACACACACACACACACACACACACACACACACACACACACACACACACACACACACACACACACACACACACACACACACACACACACACACACACACACACATAAACACACACACACATAAACACACACACACACACACATAAACACACACACACATAAACACACACACACACACACATAAACACACACACACACACACACACACACACCATTCCACTTTCCACTATAACTTCCAAACAACATGTTTTCTGTGTTATTGGTCTGAATAATAAGAATGACCCTGAACAGACTCCAAACACTCCATGCACTATGTATCTATATCCTGCCCCATTACACAGCACAGATAAAGACTGGGAGGACTAATCCTACAACCATCTGGTGTGGCCGCTGCTGGCGGGGTGGATGCAGCAGCAGAGACCTGCTGGAAGCTGGAATAGACCCTGGCTACTCCCACTGATCTGGAGGGCACTGATCCACACAGTAGTCCACGAGTCCGCCAGTCAAGTCTGGTAGAGAGGGAGGGAGGGAGGGAGAGAGAGAGGGAGGGAGGGAGGGAGGGAGAGAGTTAGGGAGGGAGGGAGGGAGGGAGAGAGGGGGGGGAGGGAGGGAGAGAGGGAGAGAGTTAGGGAGGGAGGGAGGCAGGGAGGGAGAGAGGGAGGGAGGGAGGTAGACAGGGAGGTAGACAGGGAGGGAGGTAGACAGACAGGGAGGGAGGGAGACAGACAGGGAGGGAGGGAGAGAGGGAGAGAGGGAGGGAGGTAGACAGGGAGGTAGACAGGTAGACAGGGAGGTAGACAGGGAGGTAGACAGGGAGGGAGGTAGACAGACAGGGAGGGAGGGAGACAGACAGGGAGGGAGGGAGAGAGGGAGAGAGGGAGGGAGGTAGACAGGGAGGTAGACAGGTAGACAGGGAGGTAGACAGGGAGGTAGACAGGGAGGTAGACAGGGAGGGAGGGAGGGAGAGAGTGACAGAGGGAGGGAGGGAGGGAGAGAGGGAGAGAGGGAGGGAGGGAGAGAGGGAGAGAGGGAGGGAGGGAGAGAGGGAGAGAGGGAGGGAGGTAGACAGGGAGGTAGAGAGGTAGACAGGGAGGTAGACAGGGAGGTAGACAGGGAGGTAGACAGGGAGGTAGACAGGGAGGTAGACAGGTAGACAGGGAGGTAGACAGGGAGGTAGACAGGGAGGTAGACAGGTAGACAGGGAGGTAGACAGGGAGGTAGACAGGTAGACAGGGAGGTAGACAGGGAGGTAGACAGGTAGACAGGGAGGTAGACAGGGAGGTAGACAGGGAGGTAGACAGGTAGACAGGGAGGTAGACAGGGAGGTAGACAGGTAGACAGGGAGGTAGACAGGTAGACAGGGAGGTAGACAGGTAGACAGGGAGGTAGACAGGGAGGTAGACAGGGAGGTAGACAGGGAGGTAGACAGGGAGGTAGACAGGTAGACAGGGAGGTAGACAGGGAGGTAGACAGGGAGGTAGACAGGGAGGTAGACAGGGAGGGAGGGAGGTAGACAGGTAGACAGGTAGACAGGGAGGTAGACAGGGAGGTAGACAGGGAGGTAGACAGGGTAGACAGGGAGGTAGACAGGGAGGTAGACAGGGAGGTAGACAGGGAGGTAGACAGGGAGGGAGGGAGGTAGACAGGTAGACAGGTAGACAGGGAGGTAGACAGGTAGACAGGGAGGTAGACAGGTAGACGGGGAGGTAGACAGGGAGGTAGACAGGGAGGTAGACAGGGAGGTAGACAGGTAGACAGGGAGGTAGACAGGGAGGTAGACAGGGAGGTAGACAGGGAGGTAAACAGGGAGGTAGACAGGGAGGTAGACAGGTAGACAGGGAGGTAGACAGGGAGGTAGACAGGGAGGTAGACAGGTAGACAGGGAGGTAGACAGGGAGGTAGACAGGTAGACAGGGAGGTAGACAGGGAGGTAGACAGGTAGACAGGGAGGTAGACAGGTAGACAGGGAGGTAGACAGGGAGGTAGACAGGGAGGTAGACAGGGGGGTAGACAGGGAGGGAGGGAGGTAGACAGGTAGACAGGTAGACAGGGAGGTAGACAGGGAGGTAGACAGGGAGGTAGACAGGGTAGACAGGGAGGTAGACAGGGAGGTAGACAGGTAGATAGGGAGGTAGACAGGGAGGTAGACAGGGAGGTAGACAGGTAGACAGGGAGGTAGACAGGGAGGTAGACAGGTAGACAGGGAGGTAGACAGGGAGGTAGACAGGTAGACAGGGAGGTAGACAGGGAGGTAGACAGGGAGGTAGACAGGTAGACAGGGAGGTAGATAGGGAGGTAGACAGGGAGGTAGACAGGGAGGGAGGGAGGTAGACAGGTAGACAGGGAGGTAGACAGGGAGGTAGACAGGGAGGTAGACAGGGAGGTAGACAGGGTAGACAGGGAGGTAGACAGGGAGGTAGACAGGGAGGTAGACAGGGAGGTAGACAGGGAGGGAGGGAGTTAGACAGGTAGACAGGGAGGTAGACAGGGAGGTAGACAGGGAGGTAGATAGGTAGACAGGGAGGTAGACAGGTAGACAGGGAGGTAGACAGGTAGACAGGGAGGTAGGCAGGGAGGTAGACAGGGAGGTAGACAGGGAGGTAGACAGGTAGACAGGTAGACAGGGAGGTAGACAGGGAGGTAGACAGGGAGGTAGACAGGGAGGGAGGGAGGTAGACAGGTAGACAGGTAGACAGGGAGGTAGACAGGGAGGTAGACAGGGAGGTAGACAGGGTAGACAGGGAGGTAGACAGGGAGGTAGACAGGGAGGTAGACAGGGAGGTAGACAGGGAGGGAGGGAGGTAGACAGGTAGACAGGTAGACAGGGAGGTAGACAGGGAGGTAGACAGGTAGACAGGGAGGTACACAGGTAGACAGGGAGGTAGACAGGGAGGGAGGGAGGTAGACAGGGAGGTAGACAGGGAGGTAGACAGGGAGGTAGACAGGGAGGTAGACAGGGAGGGAGGGAGGTAGACAGGTAGACAGGTAGACAGGGAGGTAGACAGGGAGGTAGACAGGTAGACAGGGAGGTAGACAGGGAGGTAGACAGGGAGGGAGGGAGGGAGGGAGGGAGGGAGGGAGCTCTAGAGTACAGCAGCTACATCATGGACAGATGCTTGATAATGGGGCATCGGGAAACAAACATCTCAAAGTGTTAACATTGGAGACAAATATGTACAAACTCAGCACAAAAAGAAACGTCCCTTTTTCAGCAGCCTGTCTTTCAAAGATAATTCATAAAAATCCAAATAACTTCACAGATCTTCACTGTAAAGGGTTTAAACACAGTTTCCCATGCTTGTTCAATGAACCATAAACATCTAATGAACATGTACCTGTGGCGCGGTCGCTAAGACACTAACAGCTTACAGATGGTAGGCAATTAAGGTCACAGTTATTAAAACTTAGGACACTAAAGAGGCCTTCCCACTGACTCTGAAAAGCACAAAAAGAAAGATGCCCAGGGTCCCTGCTCATCTGCATGAATGTGCCCTAGGCATGCTGCAAGGAGGCATGAGGACTGCAGATCTGGCTAGGGCAATAAATTGCAATGTCCGTACTGTGAGACACCTAAGACAGCGCTACAGGGAGACAGGACGGACAGCTGATCGTCCTCGCAGTTGCAGACCACATGTAACAACACCTGCACAGGATCGGTACATCCGAACATCACACCTGCGGGACAGGTACAGGATGGCAACAACAACTGCCCGAGTTACACCAGGAACGCACAATCCATCCATCAGATCACATGTATTTATATAGCCCTTCTTACATCAGCTGATATCTCAAAGTGCTGTACAGAAACCCAGCCTAAAACCCCAAACAGCAAGCAATGCAGGTGTAGAAGCTCTCAATCAGTGCTCAGACTGTCCGCAATAGGCTGAGAGAGGCTGGGCTGAGGGCTTGTAGGCCTGTTGGATCGGAGGGTAAGGACTAGGGCCATTCTCCCCAGAAATGTCCGAGAACTTGCCGGTGCCTTGGTGGAAGAGTGGGGTAACATCTCACAGCAAGAACTGGCAAATCTGGTGCAGTCCATGAGGAGGAGATGCACAACATTACTTAATGCAGCTGGTGGCCACACCAGTTACTGACTGTTACTTTAGATTTTGACCTCCCCCCCCCCCCCCCCCCCTTTGTTCAGGGACACAACATTTAATTTCTGTTAGTCACATGTCTGTGGAACTTGTTCAGTTTATGTCTTAGTTGTTGAATCTTATGTTCGTACAAATATTTACACATGTTATGTTTGTTGAAAATAAACGCAGTTGACAGTGAGAGGACGTTTCTTTTTTTGCTGAGTTTATATAGTAAACTTGTAAGTATTAAACTTGAAATTGAAATAGTATGCATCAATCCGGGCGGTAAATGACACCTTAGTTTGATCTGGGCCTCCTAATGTCACCAGCTGCCACCTATCATGAGACAGGGCATAAAACGGTTAGCGGTCGCAGACATCAGATCTGAGCATGTGAACTCGACCTGAGCCACAACGCTAGCGCTGTCCTCCTCCTCCTGCTCCTGCTCCTCCTCCTCCTCCTCCTGCTCCTCCTCCTCCTGCTCCTCCTCCTCCTCCTCCTCCTCCTGCTCCTCCTCATCCTGCTCCTCCTGCGCCACATGCTCCTGCTCCTCCTCCTCCTCCTCCTGATCCTCCTGCTCCTCCTTCTGCTCCCCCTGCTCCTCCTGCTCCTCCTCCTCCTCCTCCTCCTGCGCCACATGCTCCTGCTCCTCCTACTCCTCCTCCTGCTCCTCATCCTCCTCCTGCTGCTCCTCCTCCTCCTCCTCCTCCTCCTGCTCCTCCTTCTGCTCCCCCTGCTCCTCCTCCTCCTCCTGCTCCTCCTCCTCCTGCTCCTCCTCCTCCTTCTCCTGCTCCTCATCCTCCTCCTGCTCCTGCTCCTCCTCCTCCTGCTCCTCCTGCTCCTCCTCCTCCTGCTCCACCTGCTCCTTTTCTTTCTCCCCCCTGCTCCTTGGTGGTGGTCATAAAGAGCTCATTTTCCTGCTACCATGGTACATGGCTGAATTAAACCCCATTATGAAATGTGACGGGTCATTAATAAGATGGATGGCCGGCGGCCACAGGGCCCCCACCCGGCTCTTTGTCTTGCCTGCAGGCCCTCACTAACAATGGGGTTAGTCCCTGGCAGGGGCCCCGTGGGCAGGGATTACTGACCTGGAGCGCTGGTTGGAGGGGGGCGATTTATGCCTCGACAGCAAGGTGGGGGCCATGGGGGTGGGGAGAGAAAAATGCGGCCAGTAATTGAGTTTGGGCAGTGACTCGTGGTCACCATGGTTGGGACTGGATCTGCTGGTGGCAGCAGTATGGTCTTGCCGGGGGCACCACGGGCCCGGGGAGGTGGAGGGGGACACATCCCCCCCGTTCTCTTCACTCACTGTCCTCCAGACTTCCCGGGGGCCATGATGGAGGACAGGTGGAGAGGGAGGGAGAGAGGGGGGATGAAGGATGAGATGGTTTGAGGCTGTTCAGGTCAGAGCTCTCTCTCTATGAGGATGGACGTGTAGGACAGGTGCTATTGGACACTGAGTACCTTGTCAGAACTGTCTCTGCATCGTCTGTGCTCTGTGCTGTTCCTGGCTCAGGGTTTACGTGACACTGTTATGGCTGAGAAGGTGTGCTTTGTCTGTGGATATTCTTTATGTCTGTGGATATGTGTTTTGTCTTTGGATGTTCTTTATGTCTGTGGATATGCGTTTTGTCTGTGGATATTCTTTATGTCTGTGGATATGTGTTTTGTCTTTGGATATTCTTTATGTCTGTGGATATGCGTTTTGTCTGTGGATATTCTTTATGTCTGTGGATATGTGTTTTGTCTGTGAATATTCTTTATGTCTGTGGATATGTGTTGTGTTTGTGTATGTATATTTGTCTGTGAATGTGTGTTGTGTCTGTGGATATGTGTTGTGTTTGTGTGGATATGTGTTGTGTCTGTGGATGTGTGTTGTGTCTGTGGATGTGTGTTTTGTCTGTGGATGTGCGTTGTGTCTGAGGATATGTGTTGTGTCTGTGGATGTGTGTTGTGTCTGTGGATGTGTGTTGTGTCTGTGGATGTGTGTTGTGTCTGTGGATATGTGTTGTGTCTGTGGATATGTGTTGTGTGTTGTGTGTGTGGATATGTGTTGTGTCTGTGGATATGTGTTGTGTGTTGTGTGCGTGGATATGTGTTGTGTCTGTGGATGTGTGTTGTGTGTTGTGTGTGTGGATATGTGTTGTGTCTGTGGATGTGTGTTGTGTCTGTGGATGTGTGTTGTGTCTGTGGATATGTGTTGTGTGTTGTGTGTGAGGATATGTGTTGTGTCTGTGGATGTGTGTTGTGTCTCTGGATGTGTGTTGTGTCTGTGGATATGTGTTGTGTCTGTGGATATGTGTTGTGTGTTGTGTGTGTGGATATGTGTTGTGTCTGTGGATATGTGTTGTGTGTGGATGTGTATTTGGCTGTGTATTTGCTGGTGTGTCTCCCCTCTGGTGCATGCTGTTCACTGGGCTCAGGTGTGCTGTGTTGAAAGGTGTCTTCGGGCTTTCAAGGTTTATGCATTGATTTCTGTTTCCAGGCCAACTGTTCATGTTGGATACCAAGGGCCAATGGGCTTCATTGACACTCTCAAACTGGGAAGTAGGAAACTAGGGAGCACAGAATCTCTGTAACACGTCCTCCGATGGGTACAATATTGTACTCGTTGGGGAACTAGTTTGCCAATGTGGACCATAATTCATGTGAATTATCGGGGTGGCAGGTAGCCTAGCAGTTAGAGGGGCGAGCCAGCAACTGCAGGGTTGCCAGTTCGAAAACCGCTTCCGGAGTTTCGCTGGTATTAATCTTAGATGCCATTTACAGCCATTGTGCCCTTGAACAATCGCCAACTTGAGTTCATTCAGAGTCAAACTATCCGTGTTTGTTTTTTTGTTGCTTTTTATTTGTACACGGCTTTTTATTTGTACACGGCTTTTTATTTGTACACGGCTTTTTATTTGTACACTGCTTTTTATTTGTACACAGCTTTTTATTTTTGTGACATGAATAGTCTCATCACTATTCATGTTTTTGTATTATTTTAGCAGTTTTATTGATTTTTTCACATATCCTTAACCCCCCCCCCCACATATCAAATCAAATGAAATCAAATTTTATTTGTCACATACACATGGTTAGCAGATGTTAATGCGAGTGTAGCGAAATGCTTGTGCTTCTAGTTCCGACAATGCAGTAATAACCAACGAGTAATCTAACCTAACAATTCCACAACCACTACCGTATACACACAAGTGTAAAGGGATAAAGAATATGTACATAAAGATATATGAATGAGTGATGGTACAGAACGGCATAGGCAAGATGCAGTAGATGGTATCGAGTACAGTATAAACATATGAGATGAATAATGTAGGGTAATGTAATGTAAACATAAAAGTGCATAGTTTAAACATAAAAGTGCATAGTTTTAATGTAAACATAAAAGTGCATAGTTTAAACTGGCCAGTGATACATGTCTTACATAAAGATGGCAAGATGCAGTAGATGATATAGAGTACAGGATATACATATACATTATATTAAGTGGCATTGTTTAAAGTGGCTAGTGATACATTTTTGATCAATTTCCATCAATTTCCATTATTAAAGTGAGCTGGAGTTGAGTCAGTATGTTGGCAGCAGCCACTCGATGTTAGTGGTGGCTATTTAACAGTCTGATGGCCTTGAGATAGAAGCTGTTTTTCAGTCTCTCGGTCCCTGCTTTGATGCACCTGTACGTGGAAGCGTGGAATCAGATTGGTCGGACCAGCGTTGAACAGACATGAGCGCGGGAGCTTCTTGTTTTAGTTTCTGTTTGTAGGCTGGAAGCAACAAAATGGAGTCGTGGTCAGCTTTTCCGAAAGGAGGGCGGGGGAGGACCTTATATGCGTCGCGGAAGTTAGAATAACAATCCAGGGTTTTACCAGCCCTGGTTGCGCAATCGATATACTGATAGAATTTAGGGAGTCTTGTTTTCAGATTAGCCTTGTTAAAATCCCCAGCTACAATGAATGCAGCCTCAGAATATGTGGTTTCCAGTTTACATAGAGTCAAATGAAGTTTATTCAGGGCCATCAATGTGTCTGCTTGGGGGGGAATACATACGGCTGTGATTATAATCAAAGAGAATTCCCTTGGTAGATAATGCGGTCGACATTTGATTGTGAGGAATTCTAAATCTGTTGAACAGAATGACTTGAGTTCCTGTATGTTGTTATGATCACACCAAGTCTCGTTAATCATAAGGCATACCCCCCGCTCCTCTTCTTACCAGAAAGACGCTTGTTTCTGTCGGCGCGATGTGTGAAGAAACCAGCTGGCTGCACCGACTCCGATAGCGCCTCTCGAGTGAGCCATGTTTCCATGAAGCAAAGAACGTTACAGTCTCTGATGTCTCTCTG
>NW_026601033.1:22500-60000 GCF_029448725.1 Salvelinus fontinalis
CACACCGCCACAGACAGATAAACACACAGACAGATGAACACATAGACAGATGAGCACACCGCCACAGACAGATAAACACACAGACAGATAAACACACAGACAGATAAACACACAGACAGATAAACACACAGACAGATAAACACACAGACAGATAAACACACAGACAGATAAACACACAGACAGATGAGCACACCGCCACAGACAGATAAACACACAGACAGATGAACACATAGACAGATGAACACACAGACAAGGAGACAAAGATGCAGACACAGACACATTCTTTAATGGTGAACTCTTGCAGAGGTCAAAAGTCGTTGGCGCTCAACCCTCTGGCACAGTCATAATAACGAGGAGAAATAGCCAGAGAACACACATGACCGTGTGTGTGTGTTTGTGTGTCTGTGTGTGTGTGTGTGTGTGTGTGTGTGTGTGTGTGTGTGTGTGTGTGTGTGTGTGTGTGTGTGTGTGTGTGTGTGTGTGTGTGTGTGTGTGTGTGTGTGTGTGTGTGTGTGTGTGTGTGTGTGTGAGCGTTTCCCCCGCCGCGGCCTCCCCTAGCCCGAGCATTCATATTCTCTGTCTGGACCGGGCTAAACACACAGGGGAAATGAAAAGAATCAGCAACCAAATATCCGTGCCACTGCAAGTCGCTAGCGACACTAGCAGCGGCAGGGGGAAGTAGTGCAGTGCTGTCTCGCGGGGCGCCAGCAGTTAGCCAAACAGCAGACCACTGAGATGGATATCAAGCTGACATCTCACAGTTAGAACCCTCTGTCAGTTGGAGGTTTTATAGTTAGTCTGAAATGAGTTGTGGTAGTGCCACCATGACTTAGAGCTGACGCATAACACACACACACACACACACACACACACACACACACACACACACACACACACACACACACACACACACACACACACACACACACACACACACACACACACACACACACACACACACACACACACACACCGTTCTCTGCAGGATAATACACTGCTCAAAAAAATAAAGGGAACACTTAAACAACACAATGTAACTCCAAGTCAATCACACTTCTGTGAAATCAAGCTGTCCACTTAGGAAGCAACACTGATTGACAATAAATTTCACATGTTGTTGTGCAAATGGAATAGACAAAAGGTGGAAATTATAGGCAATTAGCAAGACACCCGCCAAAACACGAGTGATTCTGCAGGTGGTGACCACAGACCACTTCTCAGTTCCTATGCTTCCTGGCTGATGTTTTGGTCACTTTTGAATGCTGGCGGTGCTCTCACTCTAGTGGTAGCATGAGACGGAGTCTACAACCCACACAAGTGGCTCAGGTAGTGCAGTTCATCCAGGATGGCACATCAATGCGAACTGTGGCAAAAAGGTTTGCTGTGTCTGTCAGCGTAGTGTCCAGAGCATGCAGGCGCTACCAGGAGACAGGCCAGTACATCAGGAGACGTGGAGGAGGCCGTAGGAGGGCAACAACCCAGCAGCAGGACCGGTACCTCCGCCTTAGTGCAAGGAGGTGCACTGCCAGAGCCCTGCAAAATGACCTCCAGCAGGCCACAAATGTGCATGTGTCTGCTCAAACGGTCAGAAACAGACTCCATGAGAGTTACATTGTGTTGTTTAAGTGTTCCCTTTATTTTTTTGAGCAGTGTACATTCAAGAATTCTTCCACTGTCCTGTCTCCCAGAGGTTTATGATTGGGTGACGAGACATTTTAAAGAATTCTTCCACTGCCCTGTCTTCCAGAGGTTTATGATTGGGTGTCGTGGCATTTGTTAGCGACAATGAGAAGCATCAACAGTACATTGGTACGGACGTTAGCATTAATGGTCAAATTTCCCCTACTGCCCTGACAGCTATTCAGACAGGGGTGGGAATATGCTGTTTAAGCTGAGCGCAAGAGATAGAAGCTGACACACATAGCGATGTCACCCTCTCTCTCTCTCTATCGTACTGCTTTCCCAAATGGCACCCGATTCCCTTCATAGTGCACTACTTGGACCGGAACCCATCATGCTCTGGTCAAAGGTAGTGCACTATATAGGGAATAGGGTGCCACTTGGGAAAGCAGTAAGAGAGAGAGAGAGGGTGACATTGCTATGTGTTAGTAAATTAGCCTCCGTATCTCACAGCACACTGTAACTCTCTATTCCATGTGAGTAAACTGGAGTTAATGAGGCCTGTACAGCCTGTCTCTCCATGTCTGTCAGTGGACTCACACAGTGGAGGCGGATCTGATGGATTTCAAGTGGTGCAACACTGCACGTACTGTTACAGTACATGCTGGGAATGGAAAGCAAGTGTGTGTGTGTGTGTGTGAGTGTGTGTGTGTGTGTGTGTGTGTGTGTGTGTGTGTGTGTGTGTGTGTGTGTGTGTGTGTGTGTGTGTGTGTGTGTGTGTGTGTGTGTGTGTGTCTGTGTGTCCGTGTGTCCGTGCATTTATGATCATGTGAGTGTATTTATTTGTATAAGTGTCTCTATATGTGTGAATATCATTGAAAGAATAAATACACTGAATTATGAGTGTGAATATCATTGGAAGAATAGATACACTGGAATGTCAAGACCATATGTTTGAATCTCTAACCTAGCTCGTTCTCAGTGAACCAGGGGGTTACTTACCCCAGGTCTATACTTAGAACCGACGGTCTATATTTAGCACCTCAGGTCTATACTTAGAACCCAAGGTCAATACTTAGAACCCCAGGTCTATACTTAGAACCCCAGGTCTATACTTAGAACCTCAGGTCAATACTTAGAACCCAAGGTCAATACTTAGAACCCCAGGTCTATACTTAGAACCCCATGTCTATATTTAGCACCTCAGGTCTATACTTAGAACCCCTGTCTATACTTAGAACCCAAGGTCAATACTTAGAACCCCAGGTCTATACTTAGAACCCCATGTCTATATTTAGCACCTCAGGTCTATACTTAGAACCCCTGTCTATACTTAGAACCCAAGGTCAATACTTAGAACACCAGGTCTATGCTTAGAACCTCATGTCTATACTTAGAACCCCAGATTAGAACCCCCAGATCAGGCAGTATTAAACCATTTTAGCAAACCATAATATTGCTGTACATATTCTCCTGTATTCTGCTGTAATGCTTGGTTGCCCCTCAATGTCTTTACCTCCGACTACTGTCTGTCTGTCTGTCTGTCTGTCTGTCTGTCTGTCTGTCTGTCTGTCTGTCTGTCTGTCTGATTGATTGCACCTGTCCTTCCCTCTACTGCCATATGGACCCAGCGGCCCAGTGCACTTGCCTGTCTCCCTGACAGTGCCACCTTCATGCCATCCCAGAGATCCCAGAGCACTGCATGGCCAGCCTGGCACCTGAACACACAACATACACTTGAAGGCCAGAAGTTGCCCCCATGCCCAGCTTGGCCATGCCATCTCTCTCTGAGGGTCCGTGTGGAGAGCTCAGTATACCCACTTACACACGCACACACTGTAGGCCATCACACACTTACCCACACAATCTGCAAACACTCTCTGTTTGACCCCAGTCCCCTGCACACACACACTCTGAATTACAACACACACACACACACACACACACACACACACACACACACACACACACACACACACACACACACACACACACACACACACACACACACACACACACACACACACACACACACACACACACACACACACACACACAATAACATCACACACACTCTAAATAACATCACACACACACACTCTCTGAATGCCCCCACTCTCTCACGCACCACATATGCCCCCTCACCCATGCACTCTGTTTGCCGCTCAAACACAGTTCCCATCGCCAGGTATCTCCTGTGCTGCTGTGTTGGTCCTGTAGAAAGATAAGAGGCCAGCCAGTACTCTGTGAACTAGAGGGAACACACCAAAATAGCGCTATGTTTGTATTACAGCATTAGACTCAAGGCTATGGGTGCCCTTGACCATCACCATATTGTTGGGTTGATGGCGTTTGCTGTTTGACACTGTGGAATTCTCTGGATTTTCATCTCATTCGCTTTTGAAACCTCGAAACCTGAGACTACTGCTGCTTGCCCATTAGTGATGGAGAGTCACAGACCAGACCTAGTCTACTGCTTGTTTGGTGTGTTGGTTGCTATGGTTTTAAGGAGAATGCGGAGAAACCATGGGATACATTATTTCTCTCTCTCTCTCTCTCTCTCTCTCTCTCTCTCTCTCTCTCTCTCTCTCTCTCTCTCTCTCCCTCTCTCTCTCTCTCTCTCTCTCTCTCTCTCTCTCTCTCTCTCTCTCTTTCTCTCTCTCTCTCTCTCTCTCTTTCTCTCTCTCTGGGAGCCTGTTTGATTCTCCTTTCCCAGAACCCTCCCTGCCTTTCGCCTTTGATACCTCCTGCCTCCCCTCCATCCCTCCTCTTCCCCTCCATACTGTCATGAGTGCCAGCTCACAGCAGCAGGAATCTATCGGATGATAGGATCTGATCCGATGGCTGTCTTTTATCCAGGGCTGCATGCTGAATGGACGGGCTGTGAGAGGCTGCATGATGGGTTTATCTGGCTGTGTATCTGGCTGTGGCTGTGTGTCCCACCCAGATCGCTTCTAGCTCAACACAGTAATAAAAACCTGAGGATTTACCTGGGCTGCAGGGGAGTGCACTCTCTTTCTTTCTTTCATTCTTTCTTTCTTTCTTTCAGTCGTTCTTTCTTTCTTTTTCTAGCTTCTTGAACCGCTGACTCCCCCCTCTCTCCCCCGCTCCCCTCTCTCTCTCTCTCTCTCTCTCTCTCTCTCTCTCTCTCTCTCTCTCTCTCTCTCTCTCTCTCTCTCTCTCTCTCTCTCTCTCTCTCTCTCTCTCTCTCCTTTTTCAGTCTCACTAGATTGCTGCTGTGATGGACAGGGGTCGTTGTGGTATTGTGTTCTCTGTGTTTTCTTCTAGGTGGAGGTGGTAGGAGAGAGAGAGGAGAGAGAGAGAGGAGAGAGAGAGGGGGATGTGGGGGGGCTCTTTCTAGGCGGAGGTGGTAGAAGAGAGAGAGGAGGGAGAGAGAGTGGGATGTGGGGGGGGGGGGGGGGGCTCTTTCAAACTCCTTCACTTTCCCTCTCTCTCCCTCTCTCTCTCCTTCTCCCTCTCTTCCGTTAGCTCAGGTCCTGACTCCCTGTAAAGATGAGCTATAGACACAAACCACTCCGGAAGGATAGAGGGAAGGGGAGGAGGAGATAGGGGGAGCAGGGTGAGAGTGTGTATCTGTGTGTCAGTGGGAGGACAAGGGGTTGTCTATTGGAGCGGATGGCTGTGTGGATTGCCTTTTGTGTTCTGACAGAGACACTGTAGACACATGTCACAGCACAGCGCGCGGCCCAGCCATGCCTGTCACCCGACAGAGAGAGGGGAACAGAAGATACCAGGGAGGCAATAAGCACAAGGACACCCAGCGTCTGCATACACTTAGCCTGTCTATCTCGCCCCATTAAAATAGTCATCACCCTCCTCTCTGACTACACCGAGTGTCAGGAAGCTGTGGTTCTGTGTAGATCTGCCTTGTTGTTAAAGGGATACGGGGCGGAATAAGAGGCTTTGTGGTTACATAAAGCCATCCCTTTAAAATCTTGCAGATCTCTGTCAAAGCCATTGCAAGGAGAACTCCCAGAGAATATGGTCTGGCTTTTTACCCAGAACTCCCTGAGAATATGGTTTGGCTTTTTACCCAGAACTCCCTGAGAATATGGTCTGGCTTTTTACCCAGAACTCCCTGAGAATATGGTCTGGCTTTTTACCCAGAACTCACTGAGAATATGGTCTGGCTTTTTACCAAGAACTCCCTAAGAATATGGTCTGGCTTTTTACCCAGAACTCCCTGAGAATATGGTCTGGCTTTTTACCCAGAACTCCCTGAGAATATGGTTTGGCTTTTTACCCAGAACTCCCTGAGAATATGGTTTGGCTTTTTACCCAGAACTCCCTGAGAATATGGTTTGGCTTTTTACCCAGAACTCCCTGAGAATATGGTCTGGCTTTTTACCCAGAACTCCCTGAGAATATGGTCTGGCTTTTTACCCAGAACTCCCTGAGAATATGGTCTGGCTTTTTACCCAGAACTCCCTGAGAATATGGTCTGGCTTTTTACCCAGAACTCCCTGAGAATATGGTTTGGCTTTTTACCCAGAACTCCCTGAGAATATGGTTTGGCTTTTTACCCAGAACTCCCTGAGAATATGGTCTGGCTTTTTACCCAGAACTCCCTGAGAATATGGTTTGGCTTTTTACCCAGAACTCACAGAGAATATGGTCTGGCTTTTTACCCAGAACTCCATGAGAATATGGTCTGGCTTTTTACCCAGAACTCCCTGAGAATATGGTCTGGCTTTTTACCCAGAACTCCCTGAGAATATGGTCTGGCTTTTTACCCAGAACTCCCTGAGAATATGGTTTGGCTTTTTACCCAGAACTCCCTGAGAATATGGTCTGGCTTTTTACCTGTGTCCGATGGGGTTCAAATTCAGGCACCAGAAGAGCCCATTAGCCCTCTAAGCTAAAGCTGCAGTTATACTGTGTCTGTAACTCAGTTGGCAGAGAATGGCACTTGCTACGCCAAGAAACTGGGTTTGATTCCCGGGACCATACAAAGGTTAAATGTATGCATGCATGACTGTAAGTTGCTTTGGATAAAATGATCTGCTAAAAGGCCCATAATATCATATTAGGCAGAAATGCTCTCTGCAGGAATGGGGATGGATGGTTAATGGCCTCTGTGTTGCTGAACTGAGGGCCAAAACACCAAGACTAAGGTATTACAGTTTATTTTATTTAACTAGGCAAGTCAGTTAACAAACAACTTTGTATTTACAATGACGGTCAAGGAACAGTGAGTTAACTGCCTTATTCAGGGGCAGAATGACAGATTTGTACCTTGTCAGCTCAGGGATTTGATCTAGCAACCTTTCAGTTACTGGTCCAACGCTCTAACCACTAGGCTACCTGCCGCCCAGTTCAGTCAATCTATAATGTGAATTTGAATTCCAATTAAATTACTGCAACATGCTCATTGCATATAAATTACACTTATTTTTCAATGAATATCCTGAGTTGAGTCAATTGAAGTCGATTGAGGTCAATTGAAGTGGAGTTGACCCCAACTTGGCTGAAGCTCATTCTGATAGATTGTGTCAGATTTCTCTTGTCCACTGTGTTGTTGTATTATATAGGCTACAATGGGAGGCTATGCTGAAAAATAATCTGTCATTCTGTGATTCTGTGAGCCTGTGATTCTGTGAGCCTGTGAGCCTGTGAGCTTGTGATTCTTTGAGCCTGTGATTCTATGAGCCTGTCATTCTATGAGCATGTGATTCTATGAGCTTGTAAGCCTGTGAGCCTGTGATTCTATGAGCCTGTGATTCTATGAGCCTGTGAGCCTGTGATTGTGATTCTGTGAGCCTGTGAGCTTGTGATTTTATGAGCCTGTGATTCTATGAGCCTGTGAGCCTGTGAGCTTGTGATTTTATGAGCCTGTGATTCTATGAGCCTGTGATTCTATGAGCCTGTGAGCTTGTGATTCTATGAGCCTGTGATTCTATGAGCCTGTGATTCTATGAGCCTGTGATCCTGTGAGTCTGTAATTCTATGATCCTGTGAGCCTGTGAGCTTGTGATTCTATGAGCCTGTGAGCCTGTACACACACACACACACACACACACACACACACACACACACACACACACACACACACACACACACACACACACACACACACACACACACACACACACACACACACACACACACACACACACACACACACACACACACACACACACAGACACACAGACACACACACAGACACACCCACAGACACACACGCTGACCCTGCCTCTCCTTTAGTCTCCCATTCCGATCAATCCTCTCTCATTGACCCTGCCTCTCCTTTCAACCACTGGCTAGAAAAACTCACTGACCACAACAGTGTGGCTAATAAAGATCTAGCCCCTTGAGAAAAAGGTCTATAATAAATCCTTCCCTAGAAATGAAAGCAGAAACAATTACCCAGAGGTGTGTGTCTGTTTCCACTGAGACGGCTTGGGATGAGGTAGATCGATACTAGCAACCCCTTCTATTGGTGGTTATTAGTACACAGCTTTTACCCTGGATGTTCCTGACTAGTTTAGGAGTAGGAGTCCATCGATGCTGCAGTAATGCAGCCTCTGCTATCTCATAAAACACACCTCATCGTGCAGGAAGATGTCTGCTGCACAGACCTAATCGAGTTCAGATTCCCCCTCTGTCATTAGTCCAAAGTAGTATTTGTAGAAATAAAACATTTTATCCAACCTACTTTTCTCCAATTCTTATATCTTTTTACAGATAATGAAAGCTATTTGATTTGATTTAACTTTGCAATTTGACGCCAGAAAACTCTGATGGTCTAATTTTCTGCAAAAACATAAAAAAAGCAACAGACATCCGTTGAAGTTGAAACATTACACAACATGTTTTCCTTCAAATCCCAGAGAAGTCAAGTTTTTATTTTGTGTTGACTTGTGCTCTTTGTGATCAGTGGAGTGGCAGCGGATTGGGCGGAGGGAGGTGGTTGACTTACACCCCTAGAGAGAAAACCAGAAAACACACCAACAGAACTTAGCCTGGGCCCGGCGAGGTGACGGGTGTGTGTGTGTAGAGGGTGCTTGGAGGGCAGGGTTTTAACAATAAGCTTCACTAATGAGTTGCTTTGGCAGCCACATTTTGGCTTCATGAGAGGGAGGGAGCCCAACATGAATTTCCAATGTTGCTTGGTGACCGCAAAGAATGTACAGAAAACTACTTTCTAAGTGTGGGTGTGTGTGTTCCCATTAGTGTGTGTGTGTGTGTGTGTGATCCCATTAGTGTGTGTGTGTGTGTGTGTTCCCATTAGTGTATGTGTGTGTGTGTGTGTTCCCATTAGTGTGTGTGTGTGTTCCCATTAGTGTGTGTGTGTTCCCATTAGTGTGTGTGTGTTTTCCCATTAGTGTGTGTGTGTTCCCATTAGTGTGTGTGTGTTCCCATTAGTGTGTGTGTGTGTGTGTTCCCATTAATGTGTGTGTGTGTTCCCGTTAATGTGTGTGTGTGTGTGTGTGTTTGGATATGTGTATGTACGTGTGTGTGTATTATTGGTAGGAGGGGAGCTGGCCTAAAAATGTTCACTCAGTCTAGCACCAAGCTCTATTTTCAGCCCTCTTTCTCTCCCTTATCCCCCCATCCCCCAATTCCAATCCTAGCTTTTAGAAGTGGAAGGAGTAAGGCAGTAGATACCACTGGTCCTGTACACCCATATCTCTCTCTCTGTCACGCACTCACTCTGTCTCGCTCTCTCTCTGTCTCGCACTCTCTCTGTCTCGCACTCTCTCTGTCTCGCACTCTCTCTGTCTCGCACTCTCTCTGTCTCGCTCTCTCTCTGTCTTGCTCTCTCTCTGTCTCGCACTCTCTCTGTCTCGCTCTCTCTCTGTCTCGCACTCTCTCTGTCTCGCACTCTCTCTGTGTCGCTCTCTCTCTGTCTCGCACTCTCGCTGTCTCGCACTCTCTCTGTCTCGCACTCTTTCTGTCTCGCTCTCTCTCGCACTCTCTCTGTCTCGCTCTCTCTCTGTCTCGCACTCTCTCTGTCTCGCTCTCTCTCTGTCTCACACTCTCTCTGTCTCGCACTCTCTCTGTCTCGCTCTCTCTCTGTCTCGCTCTCTCTCTGTCTCGCTCTCTCTCTGTCTCGCTCTCTCTCTGTCTCGCTCTCTCTCTGTCTCGCTCTCTTTCTGTCTCGCTCTCTTTCTGTCTCGCACTCTCTCTGTCTCGCTCTCTCTCTGTCTCGCACTCTCTCTGTCTCGCACTCTCTCTGTCTCGCTCTCTTTCTGTCTCGCACTCTCTCTGTCTCGCTCTCTCTCTGTCTCGCACTCTCTCTGTCTCACACTCTCTCTGTCTCGCTATCTCTCTGTCTCGCTCTCTCTCTGTCTCGCACTCTCTCTGTCTCGCACTCTCTCTGTCTCGCTATCTCTCTGTCTCGCTCTCTCTCTGTCTCGCACTCTCTCTGTCTCGCTCTCTCTCTGTCTCGCTCTCTTTCTGTCTCGCTCTCTCTGTCTCGCTCTCTCTCTGTCTCGCTCTCTCTCTGTCTCGCACTCTCTCTGTCTCGCACTCTCTTTCAATTCAATTCAAGGGGCTTTACTGGCATGGGAAATATATGTTGCCAAAGCAAGTCTCATTGAACCTTTATTTAACTAGGTAAGTCAGTCAAGAACAAATTCTAATTTACAATGACGGCCTTCACTGGCCAAACCCTCCCGTAACCCGGACGACACTGGGCCAAACCCTCCCGTAACCCGGGCGACACTGGGCCAAACCCTCCCGTAACCCGGACGACACTGGGCCAATTGTACGAATTGTGCGCCACCCTATGGGAGTCCCGATCACAGCTGGTTGTGACACAGCCCAGGATCAAACCAGGGTCTGTAGTGACGCCTCTAGCACTGAGATGCAGTGCCTTAGACCGCTGCACCACTCGGGAGCCCAGAGTGAAAGTGAAATAAACAATAAAAAGTAAACAGTAACTTTTATACTCACACAAGTTCCAAAAGAATAGAGACATTTCAAATGTCATATTATCTCCCGAGTGGCGCAGCGGTCTGTATATTAACCTGTCTAGGACTAGGGTGCCGCTAGCGGCACACCCCCCCCCACCCCCACTGAAAAGGCAGAGCCGCGAAATTCAAAAAAAATATTTTTTAAAAATATTTAACTTTCATACATTAAAGTCCAATACAGCTAATGAAAGACACAGATCTTGTGAATCCAGCCAACATGTCCGATTTTTAAAATGTTTTACAGGGAAGACACAATATGTAAAGATGTAAATCTATTACCTAAAAACACATTAGCATAATCCACCATCTTTTATTTGTCCACCAACACCAGTAGCTATCACCAATTCGGCTAAACTAAGATATTTATAGCCCCTAACCAAGAAAAAAACTCATCAGATGACAGTCTGATAACATATTTATGGTATGGGATAGGTTTTGTTAGAAAAATGTGCATATTTCAGGTAGATGGCATAGTTTACAATTGCACCCACCGTCACAAATGGACTAGAATAATTACAATGAGCAACGTGTTTACCTAACTACTAATCATCAAACATTTCGTAAAAATACACAGCATACACTAATCGAAAGACACAGATCCTGTGAATACAGACAATATTTCAGATTTTCTAAGTGTCTTACAGCGAAAACACAATATATCGTTATATTAGCATAGCACATGTGCAAACATTACCCCAGCATTGATTCAAGCCAAAGAGAGCGATAACGTAAACATCGCCAAAATATATTATTTTTTTCACTAACCTTCTCAGAATTCTTCAGATGACACCCCTGTAACATCACATTACAACATACATATACAGTTTGTTCGAAAATGTGCATATTTAGCCACCAAAATCATGGTTAGACAATGGGAAATGTAGCCCAGCTGGTGAGAAAATGTCCGTGCGCCATATTAGACAGTGATCTACTCGTATACATAAATACTCATAAACGTGACTAAAAAATATAGGGTGGACAGCGATTGATAGACAATTTAATTCTTAATACAATCGCGGAATTACATTTTTTTAATTATCCTTACTTTTCAATACAGTTTGCGCCAAACGAAGCTAAGTCAAAAAAAATGGCGTCCTAAGCCACTAACATTTTTCGACAGAAACACGATTTATCATAATAAAAATGTCCTACTTTGAGCTGTTCTTCCATCAGTATCTTGGGCAAAGGATCCTTTCTTGGGTCTAATCGTCTTTTGGTGGAAAGCTGTCCTCTTGCCATGTGGAAATGCCAACTGCGTTCGGGATGAACTGGAAGCGTGCCCAGAGATTCACAGCGTCTCAGAAATAAATGTCCCAAAATCGCTCTCGCTGTCTCGCACTCTCTCTGTCTCGCACTCTTTCTGTCTCGCTCTCTCTCGCACTCTCTCTGTCTCGCTCTCTCTCTGTCTCGCACTCTCTCTGTCTCGCTCTCTCTCTGTCTCACACTCTCTCTGTCTCGCACTCTCTCTGTCTCGCTCTCTCTCTGTCTCGCTCTCTCTCTGTCTCGCTCTCTCTCTGTCTCGCTCTCTCTCTGTCTCGCTCTCTCTCTGTCTCGCTCTCTTTCTGTCTCGCTCTCTTTCTGTCTCGCACTCTCTCTGTCTCGCTCTCTCTCTGTCTCGCACTCTCTCTGTCTCGCACTCTCTCTGTCTCGCTCTCTTTCTGTCTCGCACTCTCTCTGTCTCGCTCTCTCTCTGTCTCGCACTCTCTCTGTCTCACACTCTCTCTGTCTCGCTATCTCTCTGTCTCGCTCTCTCTCTGTCTCGCACTCTCTCTGTCTCGCACTCTCTCTGTCTCGCTATCTCTCTGTCTCGCTCTCTCTCTGTCTCGCACTCTCTCTGTCTCGCTCTCTCTCTGTCTCGCTCTCTTTCTGTCTCGCTCTCTCTGTCTCGCTCTCTCTCTGTCTCGCTCTCTCTCTGTCTCGCACTCTCTCTGTCTCGCACTCTCTTTCAATTCAATTCAAGGGGCTTTACTGGCATGGGAAATATATGTTGCCAAAGCAAGTCTCATTGAACCTTTATTTAACTAGGTAAGTCAGTCAAGAACAAATTCTAATTTACAATGACGGCCTTCACTGGCCAAACCCTCCCGTAACCCGGACGACACTGGGCCAAACCCTCCCGTAACCCGGGCGACACTGGGCCAAACCCTCCCGTAACCCGGACGACACTGGGCCAATTGTACGAATTGTGCGCCACCCTATGGGAGTCCCGATCACAGCTGGTTGTGACACAGCCCAGGATCAAACCAGGGTCTGTAGTGACGCCTCTAGCACTGAGATGCAGTGCCTTAGACCGCTGCACCACTCGGGAGCCCAGAGTGAAAGTGAAATAAACAATAAAAAGTAAACAGTAACTTTTATACTCACACAAGTTCCAAAAGAATAGAGACATTTCAAATGTCATATTATCTCCCGAGTGGCGCAGCGGTCTGTATATTAACCTGTCTAGGACTAGGGTGCCGCTAGCGGCACACCCCCCCCACCCCCACTGAAAAGGCAGAGCCGCGAAATTCAAAAAAAATATTTTTTAAAAATATTTAACTTTCATACATTAAAGTCCAATACAGCTAATGAAAGACACAGATCTTGTGAATCCAGCCAACATGTCCGATTTTTAAAATGTTTTACAGGGAAGACACAATATGTAAAGATGTAAATCTATTACCTAAAAACACATTAGCATAATCCACCATCTTTTATTTGTCCACCAACACCAGTAGCTATCACCAATTCGGCTAAACTAAGATATTTATAGCCCCTAACCAAGAAAAAAACTCATCAGATGACAGTCTGATAACATATTTATGGTATGGGATAGGTTTTGTTAGAAAAATGTGCATATTTCAGGTAGATGGCATAGTTTACAATTGCACCCACCGTCACAAATGGACTAGAATAATTACAATGAGCAACGTGTTTACCTAACTACTAATCATCAAACATTTCGTAAAAATACACAGCATACACTAATCGAAAGACACAGATCCTGTGAATACAGACAATATTTCAGATTTTCTAAGTGTCTTACAGCGAAAACACAATATATCGTTATATTAGCATAGCACATGTGCAAACATTACCCCAGCATTGATTCAAGCCAAAGAGAGCGATAACGTAAACATCGCCAAAATATATTATTTTTTTCACTAACCTTCTCAGAATTCTTCAGATGACACCCCTGTAACATCACATTACAACATACATATACAGTTTGTTCGAAAATGTGCATATTTAGCCACCAAAATCATGGTTAGACAATGGGAAATGTAGCCCAGCTGGTGAGAAAATGTCCGTGCGCCATATTAGACAGTGATCTACTCGTATACATAAATACTCATAAACGTGACTAAAAAATATAGGGTGGACAGCGATTGATAGACAATTTAATTCTTAATACAATCGCGGAATTACATTTTTTTAATTATCCTTACTTTTCAATACAGTTTGCGCCAAACGAAGCTAAGTCAAAAAAAATGGCGTCCTAAGCCACTAACATTTTTCGACAGAAACACGATTTATCATAATAAAAATGTCCTACTTTGAGCTGTTCTTCCATCAGTATCTTGGGCAAAGGATCCTTTCTTGGGTCTAATCGTCTTTTGGTGGAAAGCTGTCCTCTTGCCATGTGGAAATGCCAACTGCGTTCGGGATGAACTGGAAGCGTGCCCAGAGATTCACAGCGTCTCAGAAATAAATGTCCCAAAATCGCACTAAACGGATATAAATTGCTATAAAACGCTTTAAATTAACTACCTTATGATGTTTTTAACTCCTATAACGAGTCTTAACATGACCGGAGAAAGATTACTCCCAACACTAATGCTTGGAACAAGTGCGGGTCGGTGTCCTCCACGCGCATGACGCAGCTGGAAAAGAGTTCCTAGCTACAGGGTTTTTAAATTTATAGTGCCTGTGATTGCGCAATCGACCCCATTCAAATCGTCATCACGTAAAGGCATCCAGGGGAAGACGTAAGCAGTGTCCGTATACTCATAGGAATAACATTGGCCTTAAAACTGACTCCAGAACAGTGGCCAAAATTTCTGAAATCTGACTCCATGTCAGGGAAATTGCTGTAGAATGGGTTCTGTTCCACTTAGAGACAAAATTTCAACTCCTATAGAAACTATAGACTGTTTTCTATCCAATAATAATAATAATATGCATATTGTACGATCAAGAATTTTGTAGGAAGCCGTTTCAAAAATTACACGATTACCATAAATAGTGACAACAGCGCCCCCAGCTTTAACAGGTTAAATAACATTCCACCTTACTGATTGGATGGTTTGCACTGCATGCTGTCAGCTAGCTTAGCATGTTTAGGGTTGTAGCTACTGATTTCTAGCCTCAAGCAGGTGTCCAGGTGATCATCTGTTAGAGTGGACCGGGAGATAATGATTGCTAGCCTCAAGCAGGTGTCCAGGTGATCATCTGATAGAGTGGACAGGGAGATAATGATTGCTAGCCTCAAGCAGGTACCTAGGTGATCATCTGTTAGAGTGGACCGGGAGATAATGATTGCTAGCCTCAAGCAGGTACCCAGGTGATCATCTGTTAGAGTGGACCGGGAGATAATGATTGCTAGCCTCAAGCAGGTACCCAGGTGATCATCTGTTAGAGTGGACCGGGAGATAATGATTGCTAGCCTCAAGCAGGTGTCCAGGTGATCATCTGATAGAGTGGACAGGGAGATAATGATTGCTAGCCTCAAGCAGGTACCCAGGTGATCATCTGTTAGAGTGGACCGGGAGATAATGATTGCTAGCCTCAAGCAGGTACCCAGGTGATCATCTGATAGAGTGGACCGGGAGATAATGATTGCTAGCCTCAAGCAGGTGTCCAGGTGATCATCTGATAGAGTGGACCAGTATTTTGACTTGATGAACCCATTAATGCGGCCAGTCATGGCTGGTGCTCCATCTGTAGTTATGGACACAAGTTTGTAAATGGTGAATGAAAATGAACTGAATGAAAATGTCCTCCCCTTGAGTTTTTCCTTTCAACGATATGATTTGGAGCGGTTCCTCTTTGGCAGTCATGTCTTCAAACACCATTCTGATGAAAATGCACAACTGAGATGTGTCGATCACGTCTGTCGACTCGTCAAATTGAAGGGAAAAGAACACGCACTCATTTCTGTCTTTTTTAAGACGCTCCCTCAAACCCTCCTCCGTCCTTCCACAGCGCCGTGTAACAGTATTTCTGTCTTTTTTAAGACACTCCCTCAAACCCTCCTCCGTCCTTCCACAGCGCCGTGGAACAGTATTTCTGTCTGTTTTAAGACGCTCCCTCAAATCCTCCTCCGTCCTTCCACAGCGCCGTTTAACAGTATTTCTGTCTGTTTTAAGACGCTCCCTCAAATCCTCCTCCGTCCTTCCACAGCGCCGTGGAACAGTATTTCTGTCTGTTTTAAGACGCTCCCTCAAATCCTCCTCCGTCCTTCCACAGCGCCGTGGAACAGTATTTCTGTATGTTTTAAGACGCTCCCTCAAATCCTTCTCCGTCCTTTCACAGCGCCGTGAAACAGTTTTTCTGCATAGCTGAACATCCTTAATAGCGGAAATTATTTCTGATTTATTTTAGAAATCATCAAACAATGATTCTGCTGCCTCTAAAAAAGCCTCTTTTACCATTTTTAAATCCAGGAATGGTTTCTTGTGCTTTTCTAGCATGCGACTCACCCAGAATGATGTGATCGTGGCTGCCTTTGAATTTGAGCTGGGCCTTGCAAAGATTGATTGTTGGGCAGCTAGTTGAGACTTCAACTCTTTTACTTTTCTCTTACGTAGTTGACTTTTAGCTGGAAAGTCACTTTCATATTTCTTGTGAACAGTTTTGAAATGCCTTTCGACATTTCCCTTCTTAGCAAGAGCTACGTTTGAATGGCAGATTTGTTATTATCTTTCTCCAACTCACTGTGAGAGTGGTAGATTTGTTATTATCTTTCTCCAACTCACTGTGAAAGTGGTAGATTTGTTATTGTCTTTCTCCAACTCACTGTGAAAGTGGTAGATTTGTTATTATCTTTCTCCAACTCACTGTGAAAGTGGTAGATTTGTTATTAGCTTTCTCCAACTCACTGTGAAAGTGGTAGATTTGTTATTATCTTTCTCCAACTCACTGTGAAAGTGGTAGATTTGTTATTATCTTTCTCCAACTCACTGTGAAAGTGGTAGATTTGTTATTATCTTTCTCCAACTCACTGTGAAAGTGGTAGATTTGTTATTATCTTTCTCCAACTCACTGTGAAAGTGGTAGATTTGTTATTATCTTTCTCCAACTCACTGTAAAAGTGGTAGATTTTCGGTTTCTTGTTGCTTGGTCCAGCACTCATATTAAAAACGTAACCGCAATTTCATAGAAAAATGTTGTAAAAAAACAACTACCACTGGAACAACAAAGAATATTCTGGTATATGTCTGTTACAGGTCTGTTACAGGTATGTTACAAGTCTGTTACAGGTCTGTTACAAGTCTGTTACAGGTCTGTTACAAGTCTGTTACAGGTCTGTTACAGGTCTGTTACAAGTCTGTTACAGGTCTGTTACAAGTCTGTTACAGGTCTGTTACAAGTCTGTTACAGGTCTGTTACAAGTCTGTTACAAGTCTGTTACAAGTCTGTTACAGGTCTGTTACAGGTCTGTTACAAGTCTGTTACAAGTCTGTTAAAAGTCTGTTACAGGTCTGTTACAAATCTGTTACAGGTCTGTTACAGGTCTGTTACAAGTCTGTTACAAGTCTGTTACAAGTCTGTTACAAGTCTGTTACAGGTCTCGTGAGCGCAGAAATGTAAACTTACTAGCTGCAGACGGTTGGTATGGTAGCTACAGTTTGGAAAACAAATGTTACGGGTTGGTCCAATTTTCTGTCTTTCAAGCAGCTTTTAAAAAAAATATTTTGGCTGTGCAGTAATATTCGAGAAAGAAGCGAACCTGTAAGCAAAGCATACGGCGCTTCAGAACTGTGGACCTCAGTATTTTTAAGCAGACTCGATGGTAACGCTGTGAATTGCCAAAATATATAATTTTAGTGCATGCATTTTGTAAACTTTCATGCTGTTTGCTAGAAAGAAGTTTACGTTCGACCGGTTGACCTCGATTGACGTCCTGGGCAACAATGATCTACACCGATTGAAGTATATTTAACAAGTGACATAAATAAGGGATCATAGCTTTCACCTATTTCACTATGTCATGGAAAGAGCAAGCGTTCCTAATGTTTTGTGCACTCACTGTATATTTCACGATGTATTTTCAGACTGTATGCCTTTTTAGGAGTCTCATTGTGATACACTTTTTATGAAGCACACACTAACTCTAAAGATTCATGTTGTTCTTTTTGTAGTCCTGATTTGACTGTTAATGATTCCGCTAACAAGAAGCTACTATACTATAGCATTTATAATACATGATTCATCTAACAGGAAGCTACTATACTATACCATTAATACGTGATTCAGCTAACAGGATGCTACTATAGCATTAATGAAACGTGATTCAGCTAATAGGAATCTACTATACTATAACATTAATACATGTTCCTGTTGTTCTGACAAATATTACCATGGTGACGTTACAGCCCTGTGAGCTATGGTGAACCGCTCTCTGTGTCCCAGACCTGCAGCGGACCTGCAGGGAGGACATTCCTCATGTCTTTGGAGATTGCAGGGAATAATTGCTATTGTCTTGCTGCTGCGGTGCTTGTGACTGTGTTCTGTGCTCCTGATCCCCAGACCTCCCTGTGGGATGAGGATCGATGGTTGCTGTTTTACTACCTGCCTCCACCCCCTCGGGATGCTGAGGGGGATGTTATTACTGTGGGAGAGACAAAGGGGAGGATGTCCTCACATGGAGGTGACCTACTGTAGCCACTGGGCATTATGGCCAGCCAACCTCATAACGATCACACATACGGTTTACTACTCCTAGGCTGCAGACAGGCAGACAGGCAGGCAGACAGGCAGGCAGGCAGGCAGGCAGGCAGGCAGGTGCACGTGCACGCACGCACGCACGCACGCACGCACACAGGCACACATGCACACAGGCGCACGCACACGCACACAGGCACATGCACATGCACATGCGCACACAGGCACATGCACTCGCTCACGCACACACGCACACGATCTCGCACACCCACACACACCACACACACACACTCTGTTTACTTCTTGGTGACATCATGGCGTCTGAGGAAAGGTACAGAGTTCTGTCCGGGCATCTGGCAGCGTATGACTCCGTTGAATTGATGGTATTGTGTACCTGGTACTTGAGAATCAGTAAGGGGAGTTCGTTTTGACCTCATCAGACCCTCTGTGTCTGTGTGTGTGTGTGTGTGTGTGTGTGTGTGTGTGTGTGTGTGTGTGTGTTTTTACGTGTGTGTGTCTGTGTGCCTGTGTGTGCGTGCCCGTGTTTGTTTTTATGTGTGTGTCTGTGTGCCTGTGTGTGTGTGTGTGTGTGTGTGTGTGTGTGTGTGTGTGTGTGTGTGTGTGTGTGTGTGTGTGTGTGTGTGTGTGTGTGTGTGTGTGTGTGTGTGTGTGTGTGTGTGTGTGTGCCTGTGTATGTGTGTGTGTCTGTGTGTGCCTGTGTGTGTGTGTGTGTGCCTGTGTGTGTGTGCCTGTGTGTGTGTGCCTCTGTGTGCGTGTGTCTGTGTGTGTGTGTGTGTGTGTGCCTGTGTGTGTGATGTCAGTGACAGTGTTACGGGGAGTGTGTGTGTGTGTGGGGGGGGGGACGCTCCTGTCTCATTTGTCTCCTCTCAGTGTGAGTCAGGGAGGTTTTGTCAGGCCCCTATCTCCCTGTCCAGTGTGTTGTTGTTATTCCACCGTACCGGGGCAGTTAACATTTCTCTTGTCATTGCTACATCTCCACAATGGGCTGAAAACTCTCCTCGCTCGCCTCGCGGTTAAGAGACTATTTTGTTGCTCGACTCCCCCTCCGTCTCTGATGCGCCAAATAAAAAAAGGAACACAGGCCTTGCAGTCAGTCATTTTATCTTGTTCTCTCTGTGTCATCTGTTTAATAAAACACTGTCATGTTTTAATAACGTGGCGCTGATCGGCCCGTTAAACAGCGATGCTACTTTCGTCTTTCTTTGTCCTGGTCTAAAAGGATAGTTTTTTTCCCCAGAGGAGACTTTTCCTCAGCCTGGTTCATTTCAGTTTTTTTGTTTCTTTATCTGATATGAACAGATACTGCTCTGTTCTCCTACTAAACATTACACTCAACTTTTAAACAAGCCAGATCTTAGCATACAGTATATAAGCTTTTTGAATGCCATGCACCAGTGTTGCTTGACCTCCAACCTCTGACACTTACAGTGGCACGAAAAAGTTTGTGAACCCTTTGGAATTACATGGATATCTTGGTTAGAGCTGCCCTGCCCCATAAAAAACAATCACAAAATTTGAGTTTGCTATTCACAAGAAGCATTGCCTCGTGAACCATGCCTTGAAGTTAAGAGATCTCAGAAGACCTAAGATGAAGAATTGTTGCCTTGCATAAAGCTTGAAAGGGTTACAAAAGTATCTCTAAAAGTCAGTCCACGGTTAGACAAATTGTCTATAAATGGAGAAATTTCAGCACTGTTGCTACTCTCCTAGGAGTGGCCGTTCTGCAAAGATGACTGCAAGAGCACAGTGCAGAATGCTCAATGAGGTTAAGAAGAATCCAGCTACAGTGTCAGCTACAGCCTTACAGAAATCTCTGGAAGACGCTAACATCTCTGTTGACGAGTCTACAATATGTAAAAAATTTAACAAGAATGGTGTTCATGGGAGGACTCCACGGAAGAAGCCACTGCTGTCAAAAAAAAACATTGCTGCACGTCTGAAGTTCACAAAAGTGCACCTGGATGTTCCACAGCGCTACTGGCTAAATATTCTGTGGACAGATGAAACTACAGTTGAGTTGTTTGGAAGGAACACACAAGACTGTGTGGAGAGAAAAAGGCACAGCGCACCAACATCAAAACCTCATCCCAACTGTAAAGTATGGTGGAGGGAGCATCATGGTTTCAAATCAAATCAAATCAAAGTTGATTTGTCACGTGGACCGAATACAACAGGTAGACCTTACAGTGAAATGCTTACTTACAGGCTCTAACCAATAGTGCAAAAAATGTGTTAGGTGAACAATAGGTAGGTAAAGAAATAAAACAACAGTAAAAAGACAGGCTTTATACAGTAGCGAGGCTATAAAAGTAGTGAGGCGACATACAGACACCGGTTAGTCAGGCTGATTGAGGGAGTATGTACATGTAGATATGGTTAAAGTGACTATGCATATATGATGAACAGAGAGTAGCAGTAGCGTAAACGAGGGGGTTGGCGGGTGGTGGGTGGAACACAATGCAGATAGCTCGGTTAGCCAATGTGCGGGAGCACTGGTTGGTCGGCCCAATTGAGGTAGTATGTACATGAATGTATAGTTAAAGTAACTATGCAGATATGATAAACAGAGAGCAGCAGCGGTAAAAGAGGGGTTGGGGGGGACACAATGTAAATAGTCCGGGCAGCCATTTGATTACCTGTTCAGGAGTCTTATGGCTTGGGGTTAAAAACTGTTGAGAAAACTTTTTGTCCTAGACTTGGCACTCTGGTACCGCTTGCCATGCGGTAGTAGAGAGAACTGGGGTGGCTGGGGTCTTTGACAATTTTTAGGGCCTTCCTCTGACACCGCCTAGTGTAGAGGTCCTGGATGGCACTACTCTGTAGTGCCTTGCGGCCAGAGGCCGAGCAATTGCCGTATCATGCTTTAGGGCTGCTTTGCTGCCTCAGGGCCTGGACAGCTTGCTATCTTTGACGGAAAAATTAATTCCCAAGTTTATCAAGACATTTTGCAGGAGAACGTAAGGCTATCTGTCCACCGATTGAAGCTCAACAGAAGTTAGGTGATGCAACAGGACAACAACCCAAAACACAGAAGTAAATCAACAACAGAATGACTTCAACAGAAGAAAATACACCTTCTGGAATGTCCTGACCTCAACCCGATTGAGATCCTGTGGCAAGACCTTAAGAGAGCGCTTCACACCAGACATCCCAAGAATAACTGAATCAGTTTTGTAAAGAGGAATGGACCAAATTTCCTCCTGGCTGTTATGCAGGTCTGATCTGCAACTACAGAAAACGTTTGGTTGAGGTTATTGCTGCCAAAGGAGGGTCACCTGTTATTAAATCCAAAGGTTCACATACTTTTTCCACCCTGCATTGTGAATGTTTACACGGTATGTTCGATAAAGACATGAACAATTAGAATAGTGTGTTATTAGTTTAAGCAAACTGTTTGTCTACTGATGTGACTTAAATGAAGATCAGATCACATTTTATGACCAATTCATGTAGAAATCCAGGTCATTCTAAAGGGTTCACATACTTTTTCTTCTCACTGTAGTCACTTCCATAACCAGTTCTTTGAACATTACTATAAATATACAATATAACATCACTGTACATATACAATACAATATAACATTACTGTACATATACAATATAACATTACTGTATGTAAAATATAACAGTACTGTACATATACAATATAACATTACTGTACATATACAATATAACATTACTGTATGTAAAATATAACAGTACTGCACATATACAATATAACATTACTGTACATATACAATATAACATTACTGCACACATACAATATAACATTACTGTACATATACAATATAACATTACTGTACATATACAATATAACTTTACTGTATGTAAAATATAACAGTACTGCACATATACAATATAACATTACTGTACATATACAATATAACATTACTGTACATATACAATATAGCATTACTGTACATACACACTATGCCAGTACTGTACATATACAATATAGCATTACTGTACATACACAATATAACATTACTGTACATATACAATATAACATTACTGTACATACTCAATATAACACGACTGTACATATACAATATAACATGACTGTACATATACAATATAACATTACTGTACATATACAATATAACACTACTGTACATACTTAATATAACATGCCTGTACATATACAATATAACATTACTGTACATATACAATATAACATTACTGTACATACTCAATAAAACATTACTGTACATATACAACATAACATTACTGTACATACACAATATAACATTACTGTACATACTCAATATAACATGACTGTACATATACAATATAAAATTACTGTACATTATATTGTAAATGCCATAGACTCCATTGATTATAGTCATATTGAGTGGTTTAAAAATGCTCTACTTTCTCTCTGTAATCAGTTCCTTGGACATTGGCACATCCAATGCCATGCACCAGACGGACTCCAATGTCCTCTATTACCCTTGAGGTGATAACAGAAGTGCTTCAGCGGAGGAGGGGAACCATATTCCAGAAGATTTATTTACCCTGTGAGTGGCTGCCAGTACCCGACAGGCACACAGTAAAGTATTTTATGCAGAGGGCCATTTGATTGGAGCTCCTCGTAACTCAGGCAGTCTATAATACTAATGGGCAGCACATTGAGCTCTGATTTAGGATGGTAATTAGTGCTGTTAATTGTTATTTTATTACTCAGGGTCAGGGGGGATGCGAAGGTGTTCCAGCGGGTTGTATATCGAGGGCAAATCGCTGCTTTTTCATGACGCAGGGACTTAGGGACGCAGGACCACTTTTCCTGTCCTGGAGGAGGAATGTACCTCCCTATATCTCCTTAGGGGATCTTTGGAGGTATCTCCTATTGTGTTGTGTGATTTTGGACATTTGTGTATCGTTTTATTTGACCCAGCAGTGAACTTAGTCATTTGGCTCCTTTTGAGAGGCACACTAAAGATCCCCCAGAATCCAATAAAGCTGCAGAGGCGAACATCGTCTCGTCTAATTAATTACATCCTGCTAACATGTTGAGGAGTAGTGTGTGTGTGTGTGTGTGTGTGTGTGTGTGTGTGTGTGTGTGTGTGTGTGTGTGTGTGTGTGTGTGTGTGTGTGTGTGTGTGTGTGTGTGTGTGTGTGTGTGTGTGTGTGTGTGTGTGTCTGTGTGTGTGTGTGTCTGTGTGTGTGTGTGTCTGTTTGTGTGTGTGTCTGTGTGTGTGTCTGTGCGCGTGTGAGAGAGAGAGTCAAGGAAGTAGCCACTTATTCTCTCCACTACACCCTCATTAGCTGTGCGTAACAGGCATCTAGATGTTCTATCAAACGGCTGTTAAAAGACTACAGCCATATAAAAGACTTCTACCAGACAGAGTTACAGCCAGTATCGGACAGAGAGAGAGAGAGATGCTACTAACTAGCAAGGCTAGCTTCTCCTCCTGTCGAGGCTCTGCCCTCCTGGGGCTACCCGTCCCACAGCCTGCAGTCGCTGGTGGTGCTGTTGGCCTATGTCATGGTTGGTTGCTCTGAATAGACTTAATGGGGTTGACGTTTAGGCCACAAGGTGGTCCCATCTATAGCCTACTACAGAATAAGCATTTACAGGCCTGTTATGATAATGAGGTCTATGCTGTGCTGGAACTCTCTTGTATACTTGAGTGTCCATGAGGGACATTTTGAGCTTGTTGTATCAATCCCTCCACAGTATACTCATGTTCAGATAACTGAGCTTAATATATTGAATGCTTGTGGCGTTTTGTGAATTTTGTTCAATATTGGATGTGATTCTGTGTGATATTTGCTGTTTCCTACTTTGCTTGTAGTCTCTTCCATCTCAGTTACTACAGTATTGTCCCACTGACAAAAAAACAGGGAGCATCAAAGGGAGGGAGCATCAAATCACAGCACTTTTAAAATGAGGTCCTTTCCAAAGCCATGGCTTCTTTAGACAGTAGCTTTTCCCCCTTACGTTCTCTTCTTCTTTTCTCTTCTTCTTTTCCCCCTTATGTTCTCTTCTTCTTTTCTCTTCTTCTTTTCCCCCTTATGTTCTCTTCTTCTTATCCCCCTTACGTTCTCTTCTTCTTTTCTCTTCTTCTTTTCCCCCTTATGTTCTCTTCTTCTTATCCCCCTTACGTTCTCTTCTTCTTTTCCCTTCTTCTTTTCCCCCTTACGTTCTCTTCTTCTTTTCTCTTCTTCTTTTCCCCCTTATGTTCTCTTCTTCTTATCCCCCTTACGTTCTCTTCTTCTTTTCTCTTCTTCTTTTCCACCTTATGTTCTCTTCTTCATTTCCCCCTTACGTTCTCTTCTTCTTTTCCCCCTTACATTCTCTTCTTTTTCCCCCATTACGTTCTCTTCTTCTTTTCCCCCTTATGTTCTCTTCTTCTTTTCCCCCTTACGTTCTCTTCTTCATTTCTCTTCTTCTTTTCCACCTTACGTTCTCTTCTTCTTTTCCACCTTACGTTCTCTTCTTCTTTTCTCTTCTTCTTTTCCACCTTACGTTCTCTTCTTCTTTTCCCCCTTACGTTCTCTTCTTCTTTTCCCCCTTATGTTCTCTTCTTCTTTTCTCTTCTTCTTTTCCACCTTACGTTCTCTTCTTCTTTTCCACCTTACGTTCTCTTCTTCTTATCCCCCTTACGTTCTCTTCTTCTTTTCTCTTCTTCTTTTCCACCTTATGTTCTCTTCTTCATTTCCCCCTTACGTTCTCTTCTTCTTTTCCCCCTTACATTCTCTTCTTTTTCCCCCATTACGTTCTCTTCTTCTTTTCCCCCTTATGGTCTCTTCTTCTTTTCTCTTCTTCTTTTCCACCTTACGTTCTCTTCTTCTTTTCCCCCTTATGTTCTCTTCTTCTTTTCTCTTCTTCTTTTCCACCTTACGTTCTCTTCTTCTTTTCCACCTTACGTTCTCTTCTTCTTATCCCCCTTACGTTCTCTTCTTCTTTTCTCTTCTTCTTTTCCACCTTACGTTCTCTTCTTCTTTTCCCCCTTACATTCTCTTCTTTTTCCCCCATTACGTTCTCTTCTTCTTTTCCCCCTTACGTTCTCTTCTTCTTTTCTCTTCTTCTTTTCCCCCTTATGTTCTCTTCTTCTTTTCCCCCTTACGTTCTCTTCTTCTTTTCTCTTCTTCTTTTCCCCCATTACGTTCTCTTCTTCTTTTCCCCCTTACGTTCTCTTCTTCTTTTCTCTTCTTCTTTTCCACCTTACGTTCTCTTCTTCATTTCCCCCTTACGTTCTCTTCTTCTTTTCCCCCTTACGTTCTCTTCTTCTTTTCTCTTCTTTTTTTTCCACCTTATGTTCTCTTCTTCATTTCCCCCTTACGTTCTCTTCTTCATTTCCCCCTTACGTTCTCTTCTTCTTTTCCCCCTTACATTCTCTTCTTTTTCCCCCATTACGTTCTCTTCTTCTTATCCCCCTTATGGTCTCTTCTTCTTTTCTCTTCTTCTTTTCCACCTTACGTTCTCTTCTTCTTTTCCCCCTTACATTCTCTTCTTTTTCCCCCATTACGTTCTCTTCTTCTTTTCTCTTCTTCTTTCCCCCCTTATGTTCTCTTCTTCTTTTCTCTTCTTCTTTTCCCCATTACGTTCTCTTCTTCTTTTCCCCCTTACGTTCTCTTCTTCTTTTCCCCATTACGTTCTCTTCCTCTTTTCCACTAGTTCTCTTTCCCCCTACAGTACGTTCTGGTGCAGATGTGAAGAGTCTTAGTTATACATAGACTACAACAGGACTCAAAGCTGATGTGAGGAGCCTGCCTTAGTTATACATGGACTACAACAGGACTCAAACCTGATGTGAGGAGCCTGCCTTAGTTATACATGGACTACAACAGGACTCAACGGTGGCAGGTTACGGCTGGGGTCAGACTGGGCTAGCTGCTTTCAGTGTGAGAGAGACATCACACTGGGGTCAGACTGGGCTAGCTGCTTTCAGTGTGAGAGAGACATCACACTGGGGTCAGACTGGGCTAGCTGCTTTCAGTGTGAGAGAGACATCACACTGGGGTCAGACTGGGCTAGCTGCTTTCAGTGTGAGAGAGACATCACACTGGGGTCAGACTGGGCTAGCTGCTTTCAGTGTGAGAGAGACATCACACTGGGGTCAGACTGGGCTAGCTGCTTTCAGTGTGAGAGACACATCACACTGGGGTCAAACTGGGCTAGCTGCTTTCAGTGTGAGAGAGACATCACACTGGGGTCAGACTGGGCTAGCTGCTTTCAGTGTGAGAGAGACATCACACTGGGATCAGACTGGGCTAGCTGCTTTCAGTGTGAGAGAGACATCACACTGGGGTCAGACTGGGCTAGCTGCTTTCAGTGTGAGAGAGACATCACACTGGGGTCAGACTGGTCTAGCTGCTTTCAGTGTGAGAGAGACATCACACCGGAGTCAGACTGGGCTAGCTGCTTTCAGTGTGAGAGAGACATCACACTGGGGTCAGACTGGGCTAGCTGCTTTCAGTGTGAGAGAGACATCACACTGGGGTCAGACTGGGCTAGCTGCTTTCAGTGTGAGAGAGACATCACACGGGGGTCAGACTGGGCTAGCTGCTTTCAGTGTGAGAGAGACATCACACTGGGATCAGACTGGGCTAGCTGCTTTCAGTGTGAGAGAGACATCACACTGGGGTCAGACTGGGCTAGCTGCTTTCAGTGTGAGAGAGACATCACACCGGAGTCAGACTGGGCTAGCTGCTTTCAGTGTGAGAGAGACATCACACTGGGGTCAGACTGGGCTAGCTGCTTTCAGTGTGAGAGAGACATCACACTGGGGTCAGACTGGGCTAGCTGCTTTCAGTGTGAGAGAGACATCACACTGGGGTCAGACTGGTCTAGCTGCTTTCAGTGTGAGAGAGACATCACACTGGGGTCAGACTGGGCTAGCTGCTTTCAGTGTGAGAGAGACATCACACTGGGGTCAGACTGGGCTAGCTGCTTTCAGTGTGAGAGAGACATCACACTGGGGTCAAGTAGTTGACTGTCCTCCACTCTCCCTGTTCTTCTCTGAGGGAGTTCTCTAGTGGTAACAGAATGGTAACAATAGTACATGAGTTAGTACACTACCACTAGGACATGAGTTAGTATACTACCACTAGGACATGAGTTAGTATACTACCACTAGGACATGAGTTAGTAAACTACCACTAGGACATGAGTTAGTATACTACCACTAGGACATGAGTTAGTACACTACCACTAGGACATGAGTTAGTACACTACCACTAGGACATGAGTTAGTATACTACCACTAGGACATGAGTTAGTACACTACCACTAGGACATGAGTTAGTATACTACCACTAGGACATGAGTTAGTATACTACCACTAGGACATGAGTAAGTACACTACCACTAGGACCTGAGTTAGTATACTACCAGTAGGACATGAGTTAGTATACTACCAGTAGGACATGAGTTAGTATACTACCAGTAGGACATGAGTTAGTACACTACCACTAGGACATGAGTTAGTATACTACCAGTAGGACATGAGTTAGTATACTACCACTAGGACATGAGTTAGTACACTACCACTAGGACATGAGTTAGTATACTACCACTAGGACATGAGTTAGTATACTACCACTAGGACATGAGTTAGTATACTACCACTAGGACATGAGTTAGTACACTACCACTAGGACATGAGTTAGTATACTACCAGTAGGACATGAGTTAGTATACTACCACTAGGACATGAGTTAGTACACTACCACTAGGACATGTGTTAGTATACTACCACTAGGACATGAGTTAGTATAATAACACTAGGACATGAGTTAGTACACTACCAGTAGGACATGAGTTGGTATACTACCACTAGTACATGAGTTAGTATACTACCACTAGGACATGAGTTAGTACACTACCACTAGTACATGAGTTAGTACACTACCAGTAGGACATGAGTTGGTATACTACCACTAGGACATGAGTTAGTACACTACCACTAGGACATTAGTTAGTATACTACCATTAAGACATGATTTAGTATAATAACACTAGGACATGAGTTAGTACACTACCACTAGGACATGAGTTAGTATACTACCACTAGGACATGAGTTAGTACACTACCACTAGGACATGAGTTAGTATACTACCACTAGGACATGAGTTAGTATAATAACACTAGGACATGAGTTAGTACACTACCAGTAGGACATGAGTTGGTATACTACCACTAGTACATGAGTTAGTATACTACCACTAGGACATGAGTTAGTACACTACCACTAGTACATGAGTTAGTACACTACCAGTAGGACATGAGTTGGTATACTACCACTAGGACATGAGTTAGTACACTACCACTAGGACATTAGTTAGTATACTACCATTAAGACATGATTTAGTATAATAACACTAGGACATGAGTTAGTACACTACCACTAGGACATGAGTTAGTATACTACCACTAGGACATGAGTTAGTACACTACCACTAGGACATGAGTTAGTATACTACCACTAGGACATGAGTTAGTATAATAACACTAGGACATGAGTTAGTACACTACCAGTAGGACATGAGTTGGTATACTACCACTAGTACATGAGTTAGTAAACTACCACTAGGACATGAGTTAGTATACTACCACTAGGACATGAGTTAGTATACTACCACTAGGACATGAGTTAGTACACTACCAGTAGGACATGAGTTAGTACACTACCACTAGGACATGAGTTAGTATACTTCCACTAGGACATGAGTTAGTACACTACCACTAGGACATGAGTTAGTACACTACCACTAGGACATGAGTTAGTACACTACCAGTAGGACATGAGTTAGTATACTACCAGTAGGACATGAGTTAGTATACTACCACTAGGACATGAGTTAGTACACTACCACTAGGACATGAGTAAGTACACTACCACTAGGACATGAGTTAGTACACTACCACTAGGACATGAGTTAGTACATTACCACTAGGACATGAGTTAGTAAACTACCACTAGGACATGAGTTAGTACACTACCAGTAGGACATGAGTTAGTATACTACCACTAGGACATGAGTTAGTATACTACCACTAGGACATGAGTTAGTACACTACCACTAGGACATGAGTTAGTATACTACCACTAGGACATGAGTTAGTACACTACCAGTAGGACATGAGTTAGTACACTACCACTAGGACATGAGCACTATAACCCTATAATCTCACTCCATAAACACAAAACATCTCTTCTCCACCCAATCAGAACCATTGAAAGGCAAGTTCCTGAAATAGCCCTGATTAGACTGAATAATTCAATATATTTCTTTCACCCTCTTCCAAAAAGATGAGGGGAGCGATTGATGAGGGGCAGATTAATAATTAACCAATAGAAGAGCCTCTTGGACAAGCAGGCTGGATGACAAGCTGGGAAAAGGAAGAACATGAGAAAGAGAAAGAGAAAGACAGAAAAAACGGGCCAGAACCAACAGTGAACGAGCAGCGTTCAGATGCAGACACGATGAACATGAGTCTCTTTCATGTGGATGGGTACAATGTAGGTTTACCGGGTCAAGTGAAGTGTTAACGCTAGTGTGTGTTTGTGTGTGTGTGTGTGTGTGTGTGTGTGTGTGTGTGTGTGTGTGTGTGTGTGTGTGTGTGTGTGTGTGTGTGTGTGTGTGTGTGTGTGTGTGTGTGTTAATTATCTACTATATGCTCCTTTATCGTTCACCATTGTGTACGTTTATCACATTAATGGATCATATTCTGGAAGATCTAAGGCTCTTTTCAGGAGGTCGTTTAATAAACTCAGGCTAGGATATTTGACAAGGATCTGAAAACTAGATTTGAACCCTTATAGATGATTTGGGCTCAGTTTATATGAATGGGAATTCAGACAGAGCCGACACATTTCGTGGGTTACACTGGCCCATACATGTAATTCATTTGCGGGTTGAAGGACACCCAGTCTTCTCATCCATGGAGGTTGAAGGACACCCAGTCTTCTCATCCATGGAGGTTGAAGGACACCCAGTCTTCTCATCCATGGAGGTTGAAGGACACCCAGTCTTCTCATTCATGGAGGTTGAAGGACACCCAATCTCCTCATCCATGGAGGTTGAAGGACACCCAGTCTTCTCACTTTGTTTTGCAGTGCATCATGTGGGGGTGGAGGTTTTTTACTCACCAAAGAAGATAAGAAAACTCACAAGATGAATACCCACCCTGTAAAACAACACATTTCACTGCACCTATCTGGTTTATGTGACAATAAAAAAGCATTCATTTTTTCTTGTTCGACACATCTCAGTGAAGTGTTAGAAAATGAATAGTCAGGTGCTCAAAGGTCACCGCTATTCTGGAGTGCTGTATTATGAGAGTAGAATGAATTGCTTTCTTACATTAGGTCCTATTGTAATGAAATCCTCAGTCATCGGTCGTCCAACACCGCCGAATGTGGCGCCTTTCAATCGCAATGGGGGTCAATTGGGTTTTGTTGGAAAGGGTCTCTTATCGGACCTCCTGAATAAATCAAGTGTATCATTTCAGGGCCCTTTTTATTAACTCTGCCATTTACATCAAGGGGCTTTTCCCATTGTGCTCTAATTGTTTGGAAATGGGATTGAATTGTCAGACCGTGATGAGAATCAGGGAATAATGATTCTTAATTAATGCAAACGTGATAGAAACTGAAGTTTGGCCCCAGAGTAGGATGTGGTATAGACTGAAGTGGGGCCCCAGAGTAGGATGTGGTAGATACTGAAGTGGGGCCCCAGAGTAGGATGTGGTAGATACTGAAGTGGGGCCCCAGAGTAGGATGTGGTACATACTGAAGTGGGGCCCCAGAGTAGGATGTGGTAGATACTGAAGTGGGGCCCCAGAGTAGGATGTGGTAGATACTGAAGTGGGGCCCCAGAGTAGGATGTGGTAGATACTGAAGTGGGGCCCCCGAATAGGATGTGGTAGATACTGAAGTGGAGCCCCAGAGTAGGATGTGGTAGATACTGAAGTGGGGCCCCAGAGTAGGATGTGGTAGATACTGAAGTGGGGCCCCCGAGTAGGATGTGGTAGATACTGAAGTGAGGCCACAGAGTAGGATGTGGTAGATACTGAAGTGGGGCCCCCGAGTAGGATGTGGTAGATACTGAAGTGGGGCCCCCGAGTAGGATGTGGTAGATACTGAAGTGGGGCCCCCGAGTAGGATGTGGTAGATACTGAAGTGGGGCCCCAAGAGTAGGATGTGGTAGATAGTGGAGTGGGGCCCCAGAGTAGGATGTGGTAGATACTGAAGTGGGGCCCCAGAGTAGGATGTGGTAGAAACCGGAGTGTGGCCCCAGAGTAGGATGTGGTATATACTGAAGTGGGGCCCCAGAGTAGTGATTCAATAGTCATTACACCTACCAGCAGGTAGGTAGGTAGGTAGGTAGGTAGGTAGGTAGGTAGGTGTGTGTGTGTGTGTGTGTGTGTGTGTGTGTGTGTGTGTGTGTGTGTGTGTGTGTGTGTGTGTGTGTGTGTGTGTGTGTGTGTGTGTGTGTGTGTGTGTGTGTGTGTGTGTGCCATTCTTCAGTGCGACTCAGATATGTGAAACCCAGCTGTGGTAAACATTGCTGTATGAGGTAGACAACAAACACCCCCCCTTAACCCCATCTGTCTTAGCTGCTGGTCTCTGGCAGTTTAGTGCCCAGGAGACCTACCTACCTGCTGGCTCCCAAGGGCACCTTCAGTGGACCCCTATCGCAACAGCTGTGTGTGTGTGGTCTTTGTTAGGAAGACAAGAGAATGGAACACAGTGTGTGTGTTATTCCCGAGATAACACTGTCCTGATATACCCTATGGGAGTCCATCCCACTGCTATGTCCTGATATACACTATGGGAGTCCATCCCACTGCTATTTCCTGATATACCCTATGGGAGTCCATCCCACTGCTATGTCCTGATATACCCTATGGGAGTCCATCCCACTGCTATGTCCTGATATACACTATGGGAGTCCATCCCACTGCTATTTCCTGATATACCCTATGGGAGTCCATCCCACTGCTATGTCCTGATATACCCTATGGGAGTCCATCCCACTGCTATGTCCTAATATACCCTATGGGAGTCCATCCCACTGCTATGTCCTGATATACCCTATGGGAGTCCATCCCACTGCTATGTCCTAATATACCCTATGGGAGTCCATCCCACTGCTATTTCCTGATATACCCTATGGGAGTCCATCCCACTGCTATGTCCTGATATACCCTATGGGAGTCCATCCCACTGCTATGTCCTAATATACCCTATGGGAGTCCATCCCACTGCTATGTCCTGATATACCCTATGGGAGTCCATCCCACTGCTATGTCCTAATATACCCTATGGGAGTCCATCCCACTGCTATTTCCTGATATACCCTATGGGAGTCCATCCCACTGCTATGTCCTAATATACCCTATGGGAGTCCATCCCACTGCTATGTCCTGATATACCCTATGGGAGTCCATCCCACTGCTATGTCCTAATATACCCTATGGGAGTCCATCCCACTGCTATGTCCTGATATACCCTATGGGAGTCCATCCCACTGCTATGTCCTAATATACCCTATGGGAGTCCATCCCACTGCTATGTCCTGATATACCCTATGGGAGTCCATCCCACTGCTATGTCCTAATATACCCTATGGGAGTCCATCCCACTGCTATTTCCTGATATACCCTATGGGAGTCCATCCCACTGCTATGTCCTGATATACCCTATGGGAGTCCATCCCACTGCTATGTCCTAATATACCCCATGGGAGTCCATCCCACTGCTATTTCCTGATATACCCTATGGGAGTCCATCCCACTGCTATGTCCTGATATACCCTATGGGAGTCCATCCCACTGCTATGTCCTAATATACCCTATGGGAGTCCATCCCACTGCTATTTCCTGATATACCCTATGGGAGTCCATCCCACTGCTATGTCCTAATATACCCTATGGGAGTCCATCCCACTGCTATGTCCTGATATACCCTATGGGAGTCCATCCCACTGCTATGTCCTGATATACCCTATGGGAGTCCATCCCACTGCTATGTCCTGATATACCCTATGGGAGTCCATCCCACTGCTATGTCCTAATATACCCTATGGGAGTCCATCCCATTGCTATGTCCTGATATACCCTATGGGAGTCCATCCCACTGCTATGTCCTGATATACCCTATGGGAGTCCATCCCACTGTCATGTCCTGATATACCCTATGGGAGTCCATCCCACTGTCATGTCCTGATATACCCTATGGGAGTCCATCCCACTGCTATGTCCTGATATACCCTATGGGATTCCATCCCACTACTGTGTCCTGATATTCCCTATGGGAGTCCATCCCACTACTATGTCCTGATATACCCTATGGGAGTCCATCCCACTGCTATGTCCTGATATACCCTATGGGAGTCCATCCCACTGTCATGTCCTGATATACCCTATGGGAGTCCATCCCACTGTCATGTCCTGATATACCCTATGGGAGTCCATCCCACGGCTATGTCCTGATATACCCTATGGGATTCCATCCCACTACTGTGTCCTGATATTCCCTATGGGAGTCCATCCCACTACTATGTCCTGATATACCCTATGGGAGTCCATCCCACTGCTATGTCCTGATATACCCTATGGGAGTCCATCCCACTGCTATGTCCTGATATACCCTATGGGAGTCCATCCCACTGCCAGGCATGGATAGCATTGGACTCTCCCTCTGCTGTTTTTCAGACAGCAGTCCAGCCAAAGAGAAGGAAGTTAATCCAAATGTATAAAATCCCCCAGCACACCTCCTCTCTTTAACTCAATGTGTTCTCTATGCTAACTACTATATTTTCAGCCCAGGGAGGAAGGAAGGGAGGGTCAAAGGGAGATGGGAGTGAGAAAGAAAGAGAGAGAGTGGGAGATATGGAGTGGTTTAGAGAGAGAGAGAGAGAGAGAGAGAGAGAGAGAGAGAGAGAGAGAGAGAGAGAGAGTGGGAGATATGGAGTGGTTTAGAGAGAGAGAGAGAGAGAGAGAGAGAGAGAGAGAGAGAGAGAGAGAGAGCGAGAGAGAGAGAGAGAGAGAGATCCATGGTGATTCTGTGATAACAGGCTCCCACCGGGGAGATCTATGGTGATTCTGTGATAACAGGCTCCCACCGGGGAGATCCATGGTGATTCTGTGATAACAGGCTCCCACCGGGGAGATCCATGGTGATTCTGTGATAACAGGCTCCCACCGGGGAGATCCATGGTGATTGTGCTCAGAGGGAATTGCCTCTTCTTCTCTAGCCCAGTAACACAGTCATGCAGCCCCCTGTGGGTGGGTGTGTGTGTGTGTGTGTGTGTGTGTGTGTGTGTGTGTGTGTGTGTGTGTGTGTGTGTGTGTGTGTGTGTGTGTGTGTGTGTGTGTGTGTGTGTGTGTGTGTGTGTGTGTGTGTGTGTGTGTACCCCTGTATCCACTCCTGGGAGGGGGAGTGGAAACAGCTCATCATACCCCCCTCTGCCTTCCCATTGCATCCGTCCCCAGAGAGAGGTTTGTAGGGTAGGGATGTGTACCTGATTCCTTTTTTTCTACAGTCATTGTGTTATTATACTCTATATAGTGTTCAGTCATTCTGAACTATAAAGGGTTATTATGTATAGTGTTCAGTCATTCTGAACTATAAAGGGTTATTATGTATAGTGTTCAGTCATTCTGAACTAGAAAGGGTTATTATGTAAAGTGTTCAGTCATTCTGAACTAGAAAGGGTTATTATGTATAGTGTTCAGTCATTCTGAACTATAAAGGGTTATTATGTAAAGTGTTCAGTCATTCTGAACTATAAAGGGTTATTATGTATAGTGTTCAGTCATTCTGAACTATAAAGGGTTATTATGTATAGTGTTCAGTCATTCTGAACTAGAAAGGGTTATTATGTAAAGTGTTCAGTCATTCTGAACTAGAAAGGGTTATTATGTATAGTGTTCAGTCATTCTGAACTATAAAGGGTTATTATGTAAAGTGTTCAGTCATTCTGAACTATAAAGGGTTATTATATATAGTGTTCAGTCATTCTGAACTAGAAAGGGTTATTATGTATAGTGTTCAGTCATTCTGAACTAGAAAGGGTTATTATGTAAAGTGTTCATTCATTCTGAAGTAGAAAGGGTTATTATGTATAGTGTTCAGTCATTCTGAACTAGAAAGGGTTATTATGTATAGTGTTCAGTCATTCTCTTTCTTATATGTCTTATAACTATGAAGTTATAAGATGTGCCAAATAGATTCTCTCCTACTGGGTTTTGGTAACTTGCTAATGTCAGCTAAGTGGCTAAAGTTAGCTTGCAAGATCAAGCTTCTTGGTAACAGCAGCAGAGACAATCCCCCCTGGAATAAGAGCCCTGCTGTCTAATGTTTGTTTTGTGTGCTCTGCAAACTGTGTTTTCAGATACTTGCATAACTTTATGAGTTGGGTTGTCTATCTTAATAGTAAATGTTCACATGCGCTCGTTAGCATTTACCTAGCATCCGCTATGAGGTTTCCTTAGTACTTGTTAGCATTTTGTTAGTATTCTGGTTAGTGATGTTTTTTGTGTGTTTTTTTTACATTTGAAAAAATATATATAGCACCCCTTGTGTGCACTACCGGTAATACCGTACATCTCGGGATGGCACAGGCACGGTATGAAGGTATGGAATTCTGGATCCCGCCCAAAACCTAGTGTGTGCATGAACGTAAGTGTTTTTGTGTACCTGTGCATGTGTGTGTGTTTGCTGGGAAAATCAAGTCAGCAGGGGACGAGCTCCACACTCCAACCCCACTGTCCAAACCTTATTCTTCTACCTTTTTCTCTACTCTTTTCTTTTGGCACGGCCGGTCTGCTAATTTGACATGCCCACACCCGGGCTATTTGGGGTCTTGGCAGCTGTGGATCCGTCTCTTTTGCATCCTTAATTCTCTGGCATGCTGTTGCACCGTGCTGCGGCGTTCCCACAGAGCACTGCTCCCATATCTACTTATTCCTGCGCAGTCATTTGTTGGGAAACTGAGTTAATTAGCACCACTGTGTGTGTGTGTGTGTGTGTGTGTGTGTGTGTGTGTGTGTGTGTGTGTGTGTGTGTGTGTGTGTGTGTGTGTGTGTGTGTGGTGTGTGTGTGTGTGTGTGTGTGTGTGTGTGTGTGTGTGTGTGTGTGTGTGTGTGTGTGTGTGTGTGTGTGTGTGTCCATTGTGGCCCAGCTGTAATATGGTTAATAGAGCCAGTGAACAGAGTGCTGTAATGAGATGGGAACTATAGGAGACAGATTATCCCCTGCATTACCATACCATCAATAAAGAAGCTCTTTCATCTGGTCATGAAAATCATTTAGCTGTCATCCTCATTTCTCACAACCTTCTAACAACCATCTAACAACCTTCTAACAACCATCCAGGCGTTTTGATGTTACCGTAGCTAGATCCAGGAACATCCAGCCGCTGCCTGTTTGGTATTCAGAACATCAGATGAGATAGTGTTTTACATATTTACGTCAAACCCAGTCACACCCATCAGGATATGTTAGTATTATCTTAAGACATTTCTTAGTGGGATTTTCTCTATAGGATTTAAATCTTCAATACATTTATTTGAGGGTGCCTAAGCGATTCTAAACTCGATGCCAGCTACACTCAGCTCAGCTCAGCTCAGCTCAGCTTAGCTCAGCTCAGCTCAACTTAGCTCAGCTCAACTCAGCTCAGCTCAGCTCAGCTCAACTCAGCTCAACTCAGTTCAACTCAACTCAACTCAGCTCAGCTCAGCTCAGCTCAACTCAGTTCAACTCAACTCAGCTCAACTCAGCTCAACTCAACTCAGCTCAACTCAGCTCAACTCAGCTGAAATTAGCTCAGCTCAGCTCAGCTCAACTCAGCTCAGCTCAACTCAACTCAGCTGAAATTAGCTCAGCTCAACTCAGCTCAGCTCAACTCAGCTCAGCTCAGCTCAACTCAGCTCAACTCAACTCAGCTCAGCTCAGCTCAACTCAGCTCAACTTAGCTCAGCTCAGCTCAACTCAACTCAGCTCAACTGAAATCTAAACTCAATGAGCCAAGAAGAGTCCAGAGGTGTTCTTGGCATGGTCACGTGTTCAGGATAAACTCAGGCCCTCAGTCATAGGT
>NW_026601033.1:65000-86255 GCF_029448725.1 Salvelinus fontinalis
GTTACTGAGGAAGAGACGTGTCTTTTCATCTAGTAGAATGGACGTTACTGAGGAAGAGAAGTGTCTTTTCATCTAGTAGAATGCACGTTACTGAGGAAGAGAAGTGTCTTTTCATCTAGTAGAAGTCACGTTACTGAGGAAGAGAAGTGTCTTTTCATCTAGTAGAATGGACGTTACTGAGGAAGAGAAGTGTCTTTTCATCTAGTAGAATGCACGTTACTGAGGAAGAGAAGTGTCTTTTCATCTAGTAGAATGCACGTTACTGAGGAAGAGAAGTGTCTTTTCATCTAGTAGAATGGACGTTACTGAGGAAGAGAAGTGTCTTTTCATCTAGTAGAATGCACGTTACTGAGGAAGAGAAGTGTCTTTTCATCTAGTAGAAGTCACGTTTCTGAGGAAGAGAAGTGTCTTTTCATCTAGTAGAATGCACGTTACTGAGGAAGAGAAGTGTCTTTTCATCTAGTAGAATGCACGTTACTGAGGAAGAGAAGTGTCTTTTCATCTAGTAGAATGCACGTTACTGAGGAAGAGAAGTGTCTTTTCATCTAGTAGAATGCACGTTACTGAGGAAGAGAAGTGGCTTTTCATCTAGTAGAATGGACGTTACTGAGGAAGAGAAGTGTCTTTTCATCTAGTAGAATGCACGTTACTGAGGAAGAGACGTGTCTTTTCATCTAGTAGAATGGACGTTACTGAGGAAGAGAAGTGTCTTTTCATCTAGTAGAATGCACGTTACTGAGGAAGAGAAGTGTCTTTTCATCTAGTAGAATGCACGTTACTGAGGAAGAGAAGTGTCTTTTCATCTAGTAGAATGCACGTTACTGAGGAAGAGAAGTGGCTTTTCATCTAGTAGAATGGACGTTACTGAGGAAGAGAAGTGTCTTTTCATCTAGTAGAATGCACGTTACTGAGGAAGAGACGTGTCTTTTCATCTAGTAGAATGGACGTTACTGAGGAAGAGAAGTGTCTTTTCATCTAGTAGAATGCACGTTACTGAGGAAGAGAAGTGTCTTTTCATCTAGTAGAAGTCACGTTTCTGAGGAAGAGAAGTGTCTTTTCATCTAGTAGAATGCACGTTACTGAGGAAGAGAAGGGTCTTTTCATCTAGTAGAATGCACGTTACTGAGGAAGAGAAGTGTCTTTTCATCTAGTAGAATGCACGTTACTGAGGAAGAGAAGTGTCTTTTCATCTAGTAGAATGCACGTTACTGAGGAAGAGAAGTGTCTTTTCATCTAGTAGAATGCACGTTACTGAGGAAGAGAAGTGGCTTTTCATCTAGTAGAATGGACGTTACTGAGGAAGAGAAGTGTCTTTTCATCTAGTAGAATGCACGTTACTGAGGAAGAGACGTGTCTTTTCATCTAGTAGAATGGACGTTACTGAGGAAGAGAAGTGTCTTTTCATCTAGTAGAATGCACGTTACTGAGGAAGAGAAGTGTCTTTTCATCTAGTAGAAGTCACGTTACTGAGGAAGAGAAGTGTCTTTTCATCTAGTAGAATGGACGTTACTGAGGAAGAGAAGTGTCTTTTCATCTAGTAGAATGCACGTTACTGAGGAAGAGAAGTGTCTTTTCATCTAGTAGAATGCACGTTACTGAGGAAGAGAAGTGTCTTTTCATCTAGTAGAATGGACGTTACTGAGGAAGAGAAGTGTCTTTTCATCTAGTAGAATGGACGTTACTGAGGAAGAGAAGGGTCTTTTCATCTAGTAGAAGTCACGTTTCTGAGGAAGAGAAGTGTCTTTTCATCTAGTAGAATGCACGTTACTGAGGAAGAGAAGTGTCTTTTCATCTAGTAGAATGCACGTTACTGAGGAAGAGAAGTGTCTTTTCATCTAGTAGAATGCACGTTACTGAGGAAGAGAAGTGTCTTTTCATCTAGTAGAATGGACGTTACTGAGGAAGAGAAGTGTCTTTTCATCTAGTAGAATGCACGTTACTGAGGAAGAGAAGTGTCTTTTCATCTAGTAGAATGCACGTTACTGAGGAAGAGAAGTGTCTTTTCATCTAGTAGAAGTCACGTTTCTGAGGAAGAGAAGTGTCTTTTCATCTAGTAGAATGCACGTTACTGAGGAAGAGAAGGGTCTTTTCATCTAGTAGAATGCACGTTACCTAGGAAGAGAAGTGTCTTTTCATCTAGTAGAATGGACGTTACTGAGGAAGAGAAGTGTCTTTTCATCTAGTAGAATGCACGTTACTGAGGAAGAGAAGTGTCTTTTCATCTAGTAGAATGCACGTTACTGAGGAAGAGAAGTGTCTTTTCATCTAGTAGAATGCACGTTACTGAGGAAGAGAAGTGTCTTTTCATCTAGTAGAATGGACGTTACTGAGGAAGAGAAGTGTCTTTTCATCTAGTAGAATGCACGTTACTGAGGAAGAGAAGGGTCTTTTCATCTAGTAGAATGGACGTTACTGAGGAAGAGAAGTGTCTTTTCATCTAGTAGAATGGACGTTACTGAGGAAGAGAAGGGTCTTTTCATCAATTAGAATGCACGTTACTGAGGAAGAGAAGTGTCTTTTCATCTAGTAGAATGCACGTTACTGAGGAAGAGAAGTGTCTTTTCATCTAGTAGAATGCACGTTACTGAGGAAGAGAAGGGTCTTTTCATCTAGTAGAATGCACGTTACTGAGGAAGAGAAGTGTCTTTTCATCTAGTAGAATGCACGTTACTGAGGAAGAGAAGTGTCTTTTCATCTAGTAGAATGGACGTTACTGAGGAAGAGAAGTGTCTTTTCATCTAGTAGAATGCACGTTACTGAGGAAGAGAAGTGTCTTTTCATCTAGTAGAATGCACGTTACTGAGGAAGAGAAGGGTCTTTTCATCTAGTAGAATGCACGTTACTGAGGAAGAGAAGTGTCTTTTCATCTAGTAGAATGCACGTTACTGAGGAAGAGAAGGGTCTTTTCATCTAGTAGAAGTCACGTTACTGAGGAAGAGAAGGGTCTTTTCATCTAGTAGAATGCACGTTACTGAGGAAGAGAAGTGTCTTTTTTACACCCACGTGTGTTTGACCACAGCTGATAATCAGAATAGGGGACATTCTCTACAAACATGAACAAACGGCGGGGAACAAGTATTATTAATCCTTCTTGGTGTGTATGAGTAGTAGGTTGCTAGTTGTGGCTGACTGCAGATCTATTTACTCAACACAACGTTCAAAATAGTATGTAGTACGATGAGACAACAGGATGTAACTTTTGTAAGTAGTAGGCATAACATTTTGGACACAGATATTGACTATGTTATTATTTTGTGACATTTCATTTGGCTACCATGTTGTTAATGTTATACTGATACTGTTATACTGATACTGTTGTTACTGTTATACTGATACTGTTGTTACTGTTATACTGATACTGTTATACTGATACTGTTATACTGATACTGTTATACTGATACTGTTATACTGATACTGTTATACTGATACTGTTGTTACTGATACTGTTGTTACTGTTATACTGATACTGTTGTTACTGTTATACTGATACTGTTATACTGATACTGTTATACTGATACTGTTATACTGATACTGTTGTTACTGTTATACTGATACTGTTATACTGATACTGTTATACTGATACTGTTATACTGATACTGTTATACTGATACTGTTGTTACTGTTATACTGATACTGTTATACTGATACTGTTATACTGATACTGTTATACTGATACTGTTATACTGATACTGTTATACTGATACTGTTGTTACTGTTATACTGATACTGTTGTTACTGTTATACTGATACTGTTATACTGATACTGTTATACTGATACTGTTATACTGATACTGTTATACTGATACTGTTATACTGATACTGTTGTTACTGATACTGTTGTTACTGTTATACTGATACTGTTGTTACTGTTATACTGATACTGTTATACTGATACTGTTATACTGATACTGTTATACTGATACTGTTGTTACTGTTATACTGATACTGTTATACTGATACTGTTATACTGATACTGTTATACTGATACTGTTGTTACTGTTATACTGATACTGTTATACTGATACTGTTATACTGATACTGTTATACTGATACTGTTATACTGATACTGTTATACTGATACTGTTGTTACTGTTATACTGATACTGTTGTTACTGTTATACTGATACTGTTATACTGATACTGTTATACTGATACTGTTATACTGATACTGTTGTTACTGTTATACTGATACTGTTATACTGATACTGTTATACTGATACTGTTATACTGATACTGTTATACTGATACTGTTATACTGATACTGTTATACTGATACTGTTATACTGATACTGTTATACTGATACTGTTATACTGATACTGTTGTTACTGTTATACTGATACTGTTGTTACTGTTATACTGATACTGTTATACTGATACTGTTGTTACTGTTATACTGATACTGTTATACTGATACTGTTATACTGATACTGTTGTTACTGTTATACTGATACTGTTATACTGATACTGTTGTTACTGTTATACTGATACTGTTGATACTGTTATACTGATACTGTTATACTGATACTGTTGTTACTGATACTGTTATACTGATACTGTTGTTACTGTTATACTGATACTGTTATACTGATACTGTTGTTACTGTTATACTGATACTGTTGATACTGTTATACTGATACTGTTATACTGATACTGTTGTTACTGTTATACTGATACTGTTGATACTGTTATACTGATACTGTTATACTGATACTGTTGTTACTGTTATATTGATACTGTTGATACTGTTATACTGATACTGTTGTTACTGTTATACTGATACTGTTATACTGATACTGTTGTTACTGTTATATTGATACTGTTGATACTGTTATACTGATACTGTTATACTGATACTGTTATATTGATACTGTTGTTACTGTTATACTGATACTGTTATACTGATACTGTTGTTACTGTTATACTGATACTGTTGATACTGTTATACTGATACTGTTATACTGATACTGTTATACTGATACTGTTATATTGATACTGTTGTTACTGTTATACTGATACTGTTATACTGATACTGTTGTTACTGTTATACTGATACTGTTGATACTGTTATACTGATACTGTTATACTGATACTGTTATACTGATACTGTTATACTGATACTGTTATACTGATACTGTTATACTGATACTGTTGATACTGTTATACTGATACTGTTATACTGATACTGTTGTTACTGTTATACTGATACTGTTATACTGATACTGTTATACTGATACTGTTATACTGATATACTGATACTGTTATACTGATACTGTTATACTGATACTGTTATACTGATACTGTTGTTACTGATACTGTTGATACTGTTATACTGATACTGTTATGCTGATACTGTTATACTGATACTGTTGATACTGATACTGTTATACTGATACTGTTGATACTGATACTGTTATATTGATACTGTTGATACTGTTATACTGATACTGTTATATTGATACTGTTGATACTGTTATACTGATACTGTTATACTGATACTGTTATACTGATACTGTTGTTACTGTTATACTGATACTGTTATACTGATACTGTTGTTACTGTTATACTGATACTGTTGATACTGTTATACTTATACTGTTGATACTGTTATACTGATACTGTTGATACTGTTATACTGATACTGTTGATACTGATACTGTTATACTGATACTGTTGATACTGTTATACTGATACTGTTGATACTGTTATACTGATACTGTTGATACTGTTATACTGATACTGTTGATACTGTTATACTGATACTGTTATGCTGATACTGTTATACTGATACTGTTGATACTGATACTGTTATACTGATACTGTTATATTGATACTGTTGATACTGTTATACTGATACTGTTATACTGATACTGTTGTTACTGTTATACTGATACTGTTATACTGATACTGTTATACTGATACTGTTATACTGATACTGTTATACTGATACTGTTATACTGATACTGTTGTTACTGATACTGTTATACTGATACTGTTATACTGTTATACTGATACTGTTGTTACTGTTACTGTTATACTGATACTGTTATACTGTTATACTGATACTGTTATATTGATACTGTTATACTGATATACTGATACTGTTATACTGATACTGTTATACTGATACTGTTATACTGATACTGTTGTTACTGTTATACTGATACTGTTATACTGATACTGTTGTTACTGTTATACTGATACTGTTATACTGATACTGTTGTTACTGTTATACTGATACTGTTATACTGATACTGTTGTACTGATACTGTTATACTGATACTGTTATACTGATACTGTTGATACTGTTATACTGATACTGTTGATACTGTTATACTGATACTGTTGTTACTGTTATACTGATACTGTTGATACTGTTATACTGATACTGTTGTTACTGTTATACTGATACTGTTATACTGTTATACTGATACTGTTATACTGATACTGTTATACTGATACTGTTATACTGTTATACTGATACTGTTATATTGATACTGTTATACTGTTATACTGATACTGTTATACTGTTATACTGATACTGTTATACTGATACTGTTATACTGATACTGTTATACTGATACTGTTATACTGATACTGTTATACTGATACTGTTGTTACTGTTATACTGATACTGTTGATACTGTTATACTGATACTGTTATACTGATACTGTTATACTGATACTGTTATACTGATACTGTTGTTACTGTTATACTGATACTGTTATACTGTTATACTGATACTGTTATACTGATACTGTTATACTGATACTGTTATACTGATACTGTTATATTGATACTGTTATACTGATACTGTTATACTGATACTGTTATACTGATACTGTTATACTGATACTGTTATACTGATACTGTTATACTGATATACTGATACTGTTATACTGATACTGTTATACTGATATACTGATACTGTTATACTGTTATACTGATACTGTTATACTGATACTGTTATACTGATACTGTTATACTGATACTGTTGTTACTGTTATACTGATACTGTTATACTGATACTGTTATATTGATACTGTTATACTGATACTGTTGTTACTGTTATACTGATACTGTTATACTGATACTGTTATACTGTTATACTGATACTGTTATACTGTTATACTGATACTGTTATACTGATACTGTTATACTGATACTGTTATACTGATACTGTTATACTGTTATACTGATACTGTTATACTGTTATACTGATACTGTTATACTGATACTGTTATACTGATACTGTTATACTGATACTGTTATACTGATACTGTTATATTGATACTGTTATACTGATACTGTTATACTGATACTGTTATACTGATACTGTTGTTACTGATACTGTTATATTGATACTGTTATACTGATATACTGATACTGTTATACTGATACTGTTATACTGATACTGTTATACTGATACTGTTATACTGATACTGTTATACTGATACTGTTATATTGATACTGTTATACTGATACTGTTATACTGATACTGTTATATTGATACTGTTATACTGATACTGTTATACTGATACTGTTATACTGATACTGTTATACTGATATACTGATACTGTTATATTGATACTGTTATACTGTTATACTGATACTGTTATATTGATACTGTTGTTACTGTTATACTGATACTGTTATACTGATACTGTTGTTACTGTTATACTGATACTGTTGATACTGTTATACTGATACTGTTATACTGATACTGTTATACTGATACTGTTATACTGATACTGTTATACTGATACTGTTGATACTGTTATACTGATACTGTTATACTGATACTGTTGTTACTGTTATACTGATACTGTTATACTGATACTGTTATACTGATACTGTTATACTGATACTGTTATACTGATATACTGATACTGTTATACTGATACTGTTATACTGTTATACTGATACTGTTATACTGATACTGTTATACTGATACTGTTATACTGATACTGTTATACTGATACTGTTATACTGATAGTGTTATACTGATACTGTTATACTGATACTGTTATACTGATACTGTTGTTACTGATACTGTTGATACTGTTATACTGATACTGTTATACTGATACTGTTATACTGATACTGTTGTTACTGTTATACTGATACTGTTATACTGATACTGTTATACTGATACTATTGTTACTGTTATACTGATACTGTTGATACTGATATACTGATACTGTTGATACTGTTATACTGATACTGTTGATACTGTTATACTGATACTGTTGATACTGATACTGTTATACTGATACTGTTGATACTGTTATACTGATACTGTTGATACTGTTATACTGATACTGTTGATACTGTTATACTGATACTGTTGATACTGTTATACTGATACTGTTATGCTGATACTGTTATACTGATACTGTTGATACTGATACTGTTATACTGATACTGTTATATTGATACTGTTGTTACTGTTATACTGATACTGTTATACTGATACTGTTATACTGATACTGTTGTTACTGTTATACTGATACTGTTATACTGATACTGTTATACTGATACTGTTATACTGATACTGTTATACTGATACTGTTATACTGTTATACTGATACTGTTATATTGATACTGTTATACTGATATACTGATACTGTTATACTGATACTGTTATACTGATACTGTTATACTGATACTGTTGATACTGTTATACTGATACTGTTATACTGATACTGTTATACTGATACTGTTATATTGATACTGTTATTAATGTTATACTGATACTGTTATACTGATACTGTTGTACTGTTATACTGATACTGTTGTACTGATACTGTTATACTGATACTGTTATACTGATACTGTTATACTGATACTGTTATACTGATACTGTTATACTGATACTGTTATATTGATACTGTTATACTGATACTGTTGATACTGTTATACTGATACTGTTATACTGATACTGTTATACTGATACTGTTATATTGATACTGTTATACTGATACTGTTGTTACTGTTATACTGATACTGTTATACTGATACTGTTGTACTGATACTGATACTGTTATACTGATACTGTTATACTGATACTGATACTGTTATACTGATACTGTTATACTGATACTGTTGTACTGATACTGTTATACTGATACTGTTATACTGATACTGTTATACTGATACTGTTATATTGATACTGTTATACTGATACTGTTATATTGATACTGTTATACTGATACTGTTGATACTGTTATACTGATACTGTTATACTGATACTGTTATACTGATACTGTTATATTGATACTGTTATACTGATACTGTTGTTACTGTTATACTGATACTGTTATACTGATACTGTTGTACTGATACTGATACTGTTATACTGATACTGTTATACTGATACTGATACTGTTATACTGATACTGTTATACTGATACTGTTGTACTGATACTGTTATACTGATACTGTTATACTGATACTGTTATACTGATACTGTTATATTGATACTGTTATACTGATACTGTTGTACTGATACTGTTATACTGATACTGTTATACTGATACTGTTATACTGATACTGTTATACTGATACTGTTATACTGATACTGTTATATTGATACTGTTATACTGATACTGTTGTACTGATACTGTTATACTGATACTGTTATACTGATACTGTTGTTACTGTTATACTGATACTGTTATACTGATACTGTTATACTGATACTGTTATACTGATACTGATATCTGATACTGTTGTTACTGTTGTACTGATACTGTTATACTGATACTGTTATATTGATACTGTTATACTGTTATACTGATACTGTTATACTGATACTGTTATACTGTTATACTGATACTGTTATACTGATACTGTTGATACTGTTATACTGATACTGTTATATTGATACTGTTATACTGTTATACTGATACTGTTATACTGATACTGTTATACTGATACTGTTGTACTGATACTGTTATACTGATATACTGATACTGTTATATTGATACTGTTATACTGATACTGTTATACTGATACTGTTATACTGATACTGTTGTACTGATACTGTTATACTGATACTGTTATACTGATACTGTTATACTGATACTGTTATACTGATACTGTTATACTGATACTGTTATACTGATACTGTTATACTGTTATACTGATACTGTTATACTGATACTGTTATACTGTTATACTGATACTGTTATACTGATACTGTTATACTGATACTGTTATACTGATACTGTTATACTGTTATACTGATACTGTTATACTGATACAGTTATACTGATACTGTTATACTGATACTGTTATACTGATACTGTTGTTACTGTTATACTGATACTGTTATACTGATACTGTTATACTGATACTGTTGTTACTGTTATACTGATACTGTTATACTGATACTGTTATACTGTTATACTGATACTGTTATACTGTTATACTGATACTGTTATACTGATACTGTTATACTGATGCTGTTATACTGATACTGTTATACTGATACTGTTGTTACTGTTATACTGATACTGTTATACTGATACTGTTATACTGATACTGTTATACTGATACTGTTATACTGATACTGTTGTTACTGTTATACTGATACTGTTATACTGATACTGTTATACTGATACTGTTATACTGATACTGTTATACTGATACTGTTATACTGATACTGTTATACTGATACTGTTATACTGATACTGTTGTTACTGTTATACTGATACTGTTATACTGATACTGTTGTTACTGTTATACTGATACTGTTATACTGATACTGTTGTTACTGTTATACTGATACTGTTATACTGATACTGTTGTTACTGTTATACTGATACTGTTATACTGATACTGTTGTTACTGTTATACTGATACTGTTATACTGATACTGTTGTTACTGATACTGTTGTTACTGTTATACTGATACTGTTATACTGATACTGTTGTTACTGTTATACTGATACTGTTATACTGATACTGTTGTTACTGTTATACTGATACTGTTATACTGATTCTGTTATACTGATACTGTTATACTGATACTGTTATACTGATACTGTTATACTGATACTGTTATACTGATACTGTTATACTGATACTGTTATACTGATACTGTTATACTGATACTGTTATACTGATACTGTTGTTACTGTTATACTGATACTGTTATACTGATACTGTTATACTGATACTGTTATACTGATACTGTTATACTGATACTGTTGTTACTGTTATAATGATACTGTTATACTGATACTGTTGATACTGTTATACTGATACTGTTATACTGATACTGTTATACTGATACCGTTATACTCATACTGTTATACTGATACTGTTATACTGATACTGTTGTTACTGTTATACTGATACTGTTATACTGATACTGTTGTTACTGTTATACTGATACTGTTATACTGATACTGTTGTTACTGTTATACTGATACTGTTATACTGATACTGTTGTTACTGATACTGTTGTTACTGTTATACTGATACTGTTATACTGATACTGTTGTTACTATTATACTGATACTGTTATACTGATACTGTTGTTACTGTTATACTGATACTGTTATACTGATACTGTTGTACTGATACTGTTATACTGATACTGTTATACTGATACTGTTATACTGATACTGTTATACTGATACTGTTATACTGATACTGTTATACTGATACTGTTATACTGATATACTGATACTGTTGTTACTGTTGTACTGATACTGTTATACTGATACTGTTATACTGATATACTGATACTGTTATACTGTTATACTGATACTGTTATACTGATACTGTTATACTGATATACTGATACTGTTGTTACTGTTATACTGATACTGTTATACTGATATACTGATACTGTTGTTACTGTTATACTGATACTGTTATACTGATACTGTTATACTGATACTGTTGTTACTGATACTGTTGTTACTGATACTGTTGTTACTGTTATACTGATACTGTTATACTGATACTGTTATACTGATACTGTTGTTACTGATACTGTTATACTGATACTGTTATACTGATACTGTTATATTGATACTGTTATACTGATATACTGATACTGTTATACTGATACTGTTATACTGATATACTGATACTGTTATACTGATACTGTTATACTGATACTGTTATACTGATACTGTTATACTGATACTGTTATACTGATACTGTTATACTGATACTGTTATACTGATACTGTTATACTGATATACTGATACTGTTATACTGATACTGTTATACTGATACTGTTATATTGATACTGTTATACTGTTATACTGATACTGTTATACTGATACTGTTATACTGATATACTGATACTGTTATACTGATACTGTTATACTGATACTGTTATACTGATATACTGATACTGTTATATTGATACTGTTATACTGTTATACTGATACTGTTATATTGATACTGTTATACTGATACTGTTATACTGTTATACTGATACTGTTATATTGATACTGTTATATTGATACTGTTGATACTGTTATACTGATACTGTTATGCTGATACTGTTATACTGATACTGTTGATACTGATACTGTTGATACTGTTGTTACTGATACTGTTATACTGATACTGTTATACTGACACTGTTATACTGATACTGTTATATTGATACTGTTGATACTGTTATACTGATACTGTTATACTGATACTGTTGTTACTGATACTGTTGTTACTGTTATACTGATACTGTTATACTGATACTGTTATACTGATACTGTTGTTACTGATACTGTTATACTGATACTGTTGTACTGTTAAACTGATACTGTTATACTGATACTGTTGTTACTGTTATACTGATACTGTTATACTGATACTGTTATACTGATACTGTTATACTGATATACTGATACTGTTATACTGATACTGTTATACTGATACTGTTATACTGATACTGTTATACTGATACTGTTGTTACTGTTATACTGATACTGTTATACTGATACTGTTGTTACTGTTATACTGATACTGTTATACTGATACTGTTGATACTGTTATACTGATACTGGTGTTACTGTTATACTGATACTGTTATACTGATACTGTTATACTGATACTGTTGATACTGTTATACTGATACTGTTGATACTGTTATACTGATACTGTTGATACTGATACTGTTATACTGATACTGTTATACTGATACTGTTGATACTGTTATAATGATACTGTTGTTACTGTTATACTGATACTGTTATACTGATACTGTTGTTACTGATACTGTTATACTGATACTGTTATACTGATACTGTTATACTGATACTGTTATACTGATACTGTTATACTGTTATACTGATACTGATGTTACTGATACTGTTATACTGATACTGTTATACTGATACTGTTATACTGTTATACTGATACTGTTGTTACTGATACTGTTGTTACTGTTATAATGATACTGTTGTTACTGTTATACTGATACTGTTATACTGATACTGTTATACTGTTATACTGATACTGTTATACTGTTATACTGATACTGTTATACTGATACTGTTATACTGTTATACTGATACTGTTATACTGTTATACTGATACTGTTATACTGTTATACTGATACTGTTATACTGTTATACTGATACTGTTATACTGATACTGTTATACTGTTATACTGATACTGTTATACTGATACTGTTGTTACTGTTATAATGATACTGTTGTTACTGTTATACTGATACTGTTATACTGATACTGTTATACTGATACTGTTATACTGATACTGTTATACTGATACTGTTATACTGATACTGTTATACTGATACTGTTATACTGATACTGTTATACTGATACTGTTGTTACTGTTATACTGATACTGTTATACTGATACTGTTGTTACTGTTATACTGATACTGTTTTACTGATACTGTTATACTGTTATACTGATACTGTTATAATGATACTGTTATACTGATACTGTTATACTGATACTGTTATACTGATACTGTTGTTACTGTTATACTGATACTGTTGTACTGTTATACTGATACTGTTATACTGATACTGTTGTTACTGTTATACTGATACTGTTATACTGATACTGTTATACTGATACTGTTGTTACTGTTATACTGATACTGTTATACTGATACTGTTATACTGATACTGTTATACTGTTATACTGATACTGTTATACTGATACTGTTATACTGATACTGTTGTTACTGTTATACTGATACTGTTATACTGATACTGTTATACTGATACTGTTATACTGTTATACTGATACTGTTATACTGATACTGTTATACTGATACTGTTATACTGATATACTGATACTGTTATATTGATACTGTTATACTGTTATACTGATACTGTTATATTGATACTGTTATACTGATACTGTTATACTGTTATACTGATACTGTTATATTGATACTGTTATATTGATACTGTTGATACTGTTATACTGATACTGTTATGCTGATACTGTTATACTGATACTGTTGATACTGATACTGTTGATACTGTTGTTACTGATACTGTTATACTGATACTGTTATACTGATACTGTTATACTGATACTGTTATATTGATACTGTTGATACTGTTATACTGATACTGTTATACTGATACTGTTGTTACTGATACTGTTGTTACTGTTATACTGATACTGTTATACTGATACTGTTATACTGATACTGTTGTTACTGATACTGTTATACTGATACTGTTGTACTGTTATACTGATACTGTTATACTGATACTGTTGTTACTGTTATACTGATACTGTTATACTGATACTGTTATTACTGTTATACTGTTATACTGATATACTGATACTGTTATACTGATACTGTTATACTGATACTGTTATACTGATACTGTTATACTGATACTGTTGTTACTGTTATACTGATACTGTTATACTGATACTGTTGTTACTGTTATACTGATACTGTTATACTGATACTGTTGATACTGTTATACTGATACTGGTGTTACTGTTATACTGATACTGTTATACTGATACTGTTATACTGATACTGTTGATACTGTTATACTGATACTGTTGATACTGTTATACTGATACTGTTGATACTGATACTGTTATACTGATACTGTTATACTGATACTGTTGATACTGTTATAATGATACTGTTGTTACTGTTATACTGATACTGTTATACTGATACTGTTGTACTGATACTGTTATACTGATACTGTTATACTGATACTGTTATACTGATACTGTTATACTGATACTGTTATACTGTTATACTGATACTGATGTTACTGATACTGTTATACTGATACTGTTATACTGATACTGTTATACTGTTATACTGATACTGTTGTTACTGATACTGTTGTTACTGTTATAATGATACTGTTGTTACTGTTATACTGATACTGTTATACTGATACTGTTATACTGTTATACTGATACTGTTATACTGTTATACTGATACTGTTATACTGATACTGTTATACTGTTATACTGATACTGTTATACTGTTATACTGATACTGTTATACTGTTATACTGATACTGTTATACTGTTATACTGATACTGTTATACTGATACTGTTATACTGTTATACTGATACTGTTATACTGATACTGTTGTTACTGTTATAATGATACTGTTGTTACTGTTATACTGATACTGTTATACTGATACTGTTATACTGATACTGTTATACTGATACTGTTATACTGATACTGTTATACTGATACTGTTATACTGATACTGTTGTTACTGTTATACTGATACTGTTATACTGATACTGTTGTTACTGTTATACTGATACTGTTAAACTGATACTGTTATACTGTTATACTGATACTGTTATAATGATACTGTTATACTGATACTGTTATACTGATACTGTTATACTGATACTGTTGTTACTGTTATACTGATACTGTTGTACTGTTATACTGATACTGTTATACTGATACTGTTGTTACTGTTATACTGATACTGTTATACTGATACTGTTATACTGATACTGTTGTTACTGTTATACTGATACTGTTATACTGATACTGTTATACTGTTATACTGATACTGTTATACTGATACTGTTGTTACTGTTATACTGATACTGTTGTTACTGTTATACTGATACTGTTATACTGATACTGTTATACTGATACTGTTGTACTGTTATACTGATACTGTTATACTGATACTGTTGTTACTGATACTGTTGTTACTGTTATACTGATACTGTTATACTGATACTGTTGTTACTGTTATACTGATACTGTTGTTACTGTTATACTGATACTGTTATACTGATACTGTTATACTGATACTGTTGTTACTGTTATACTGATACTGTTATACTGATACTGTTGTTACTGTTATACTGATACTGTTGTTACTGTTATACTGATACTGTTGTACTGATACTGTTGTTACTGTTATACTGATACTGTTATACTGATACTGTTATACTGATACTGTTGTTACTGTTATACTGATACTGTTATACTGATACTGTTATACTGATACTGTTGTTACTGTTATACTGATACTGTTATACTGATACTGTTATACTGATACTGTTATACTGTTATACTGATACTGTTATACTGATACTGTTATACTGATACTGTTGTTACTGTTATACTGATACTGTTATACTGATACTGTTATACTGATACTGTTATACTGTTATACTGATACTGTTGTTACTGTTATACTGATACTGTTATACTGATACTGTTATACTGATACTGTTATACAGTTATACTGATACTGTTATACTGATACTGTTATACTGATACTGTTGTTACTGTTATACTGATACTGTTGATACTGTTATACTGATACTGTTATACTGATACTGTTGTTACTGTTATACTGATACTGTTATACTGATACTGTTGTACTGTTATACTGATACTGTTATACTGATACTGTTGTACTGTTATACTGATACTGTTGTACTGTTATACTGATACTGTTATACTGTTATACTGATACTGTTATACTGATACTGTTATACTGATACTGTTATACTGATACTGTTATACTGATACTGTTATACTGTTATACTGATACTGTTATACTGTTATACTGATACTGTTATACTGATACTGTTGTACTGTTATACTGATACTGTTGTACTGTTATACTGATACTGTTGTACTGTTATACTGATACTGTTATACTGATACTGTTATACTGATACTGTTGTTACTGTTATACTGATACTGTTGTTACTGTTATACTGATACTGTTATACTGTTATACTGATACTGTTGTTACTGTTATACTGATACTGTTGATACTGATACTGTTATACTGATACTGTTATACTGATACTGTTATACTGATACTGTTATACTGTTATACTGATACTGTTATACTGATACTGTTATACTGTTATACTGATACTGTTATACTGATACTGTTGTTACTGTTATACTGATACTGTTGTTACTGTTATACTGATTCTGTTATACTGTTATACTGATACTGTTATACTGATACTGTTATACTGATACTGTTATACTGTTATACTGATACTGTTATACTGTTATACTGATACTGTTGTTACTGTTATACTGATACTGTTGTTACTGTTATACTGATACTGTTATACTGTTATACTGATACTGTTGTTACTGTTATACTGATACTGTTGTTACTGTTATACTGATACTGTTGTTACTGTTATACTGATACTGTTGTTACTGTTATACTGATTCTGTTATACTGTTATACTGATACTGTTATACTGATACTGTTATACTGATACTGTTATACTGTTATACTGATACTGTTATACTGATACTGTTATACTGATACTGTTATACTGATACTGTTATACTGTTATACTGATACTGTTATACTGATACTGTTATACTGTTATACTGATACTGTTATACTGATACTGTTATACTGATACTGTTATACTGATACTGTTGTACTGTTATACTGATACTGTTATACTGATACTGTTATACTGATACTGTTGTTACTGTTATACTGATACTGTTGTTACTGTTATACTGATACTGTTATACTGTTATACTGATACTGTTGTTACTGTTATACTGATACTGTTGATACTGATACTGTTATACTGATACTGTTATACTGATACTGTTATACTGATACTGTTATACTGTTATACTGATACTGTTATACTGATACTGTTATACTGATACTGTTATATTGATACTGTTATACTGATACTGTTATACTGATACTGTTATACTGATACTGTTATACTGATACTGTTGATACTGTTATACTGATACTGTTGATACTGTTATACTGATACTGTTGATACTGTTATACTGATACTGTTATACTGTTATACTGATACTGTTATACTGATACTGTTATACTGATACTGTTGTACTGTTATACTGATACTGTTATACTGATACTGTTATACTGATACTGTTATACTGATACTGTTATACTGATACTGTTATACTGTTATACTGATACTGTTGTTACTGATACTGTTATACTGTTATACTGATACTGTTATACTGATACTGTTATACTGATACTGTTATACTGATACTGTTGATACTGTTATACTGATACTGTTATACTGATACTGTTGATACTGTTATACTGATACTGTTGTTACTGTTATACTGATACTGTTATACTGATTCTGTTATACTGATACTGTTGTTACTGTTATACTGATACTGTTATACTGATACTGTTATACTGATGCTGTTATATTGATACTGTTATTACTGTTATACTGATACTGTTATACTGTTTTACTGATAGTGTAATCCAATCCACCACTACTCCATAGACCAGATAGTCCTCGTGTTGGAGCTGCTGCTCTATCTACTGAATGAGTCCTACTCTACTTTGACCTCTCTTTTCCCTGCGCGCATATGACAAATTAATTACCAGGAAAACGTTTTAACCTCACACTCTTTTTTACTTTAATTGGCTAATTATGAAACCATTCAGTCCCACTCAGCGCCTGGCAGGTTTGACGGGCTGAGAGTGGCTCAGTCTACCGAGGTGGTCTCTCTCTCCCTCTCTCACACAGAAACAGAGACGGGTGCACAGGAGCACACACGGACAGGCGTGAGAACAGTGCAGTGCACACAACACACACATGGAAGCAGGCCCACGCGCACACGCGCACGGACGCCACGCACCCACGCACACACACACACACACACACACACACACACACACACACACACACACACCACACACACACACACACACACACACACACACACACACACACACACACACACACACACACACACCACACACACACAGACAGGGTCATTAGCTACACAACATTTAACACTGACTCCCCGTTTGGCTTGGCCCTCGGGTGTCCCTCGTCATCAACGCCAGGTCACACTGAGAAAGGTTAAATGTCAGAGTTCATTGTCAGGTCATCATCAGTTCACCATGTCAGCCCTGTCTACTCTATTGTCATTGGTCTACTCACTGTCCGCAGCCAGCTGTTGTTGGAACTTGTATTTCAATCAATTTAACTGGCCTAGTGCCAGATCTGTTTGACATGACTGTCACGTTCTGATCTTAGTTCCTTTTTTATGTCTTTATTTTAGTTTGGTCGGGGCGTGAGTTGGGGTGGGCTTTCTATGTTGTTTTTCTATGTTTTGTTCTAGTCGTTATATTTCTATGTGTTTGGCCTAGTATGGTTCTCAATCAGAGGCAGGTGTCGATCGTTGTCTCTGATTGAGAATCACACTTAGGTAGCCTGTTTTCCCACTATGGGTTGTGGGTAGTTATTTTCTGTTTAGTGTTTTTGTTTGCACCTTACAGAACTGTTGGTTTGTTGGTTTGTTGTTTTTGTTCAGTATTCAGTCTTTATAAAATTATTATGAATACGTACCACGCTGCACTTTGGTCCTCTTCTCCTTCCACCAACGACAACCGTTACAATGACAATGACCATGGGAGACAAACAGATCTGGCACCAGGCTGGCTAGTTTTAACTACTAACATATGTAAATGTATGTAAATAGGATCAGACACATTAGCTGCATGAATCTGTATGACACATGGTAAAACAATGTGACATTGAGACACACTGTAACAGAACGTTTATACATGTCCTACATGTTCCTCTGCAGCTCTTTAGAAGGGCCTTGGCTCTTAACAAATGGTACCGGACGAAGCACAGGCCAAAGCTTTATGGACAGTGTCTCAATATTCTCATAGAGTCCTTAGGAACCAATGAATACACTGCTTTTGTCAGAAGGACACGAATGCCCTGCACAGAGAGAGACAGAGAGAGACACAGAGAGAGAGAGAGACAGAGAGAAACAGAGAAAGAGACAGAGAGAGAGAGACAGAGAGATAGAGACAGGGAGAGAGAGAGACAGAGAGAGAGAGAGAGAGACAGAGAGAGAGAGAGAGAGAGAGAGAGAGAGAGAGAGAGAGAGAGAGAGAGAGAGAGAGAGAGAGAGAGAGAGAGAGAGAGAGAGAGAGAGACAGAGAGAGAGAGAGAGAGAGACAGAGAGACAGAGAGAGACAGAGACAGAGACAGACAGACAGACAGTGTTTTTGAGTTTTAAATCATCTTTATTGGGTCTGGGACCCCACAAGACAATACAAACTCATACAAAACCATAGTTACACATCAATTAAAAACACAACACCAAATCCTCCTCCACACTAACTAAACACAACACCAACTCCTCCACAGTAACTAAACACAACACCAACTCTTCCACAGTAACTAAACACAACACCAACTCCTCCACACTAACTAAACACAACACCAACTCCTCCACAGTAACTAAACACAACACCAACTCCTCCACCACAGTAACTAAACACAACACCAACTCCTCCTCCACAGTAACTAAACACAACACCAACTCCTCCTCCACAGTAACTAAACACAACACCAACTCCTCCACCACAGTAACTAAACACAACACCAACTCCTCCTCCACAGTAACTAAACACAACACCAACTCCTCCTCCACAGTAACTAAACACAATACCAACTCCTCCTCCACAGTAACTAAACACAACACCAACTCCTCCACAGTAACTAAACACAACACCAACTCCTCCACAGTAACTAAACACAACACCAACTCCTCCACAGTAACTAAACACAACAGACTCTGAATACCCCATATACTCATAAACAGTTCAATATTGTTAACCAGTTTGTAATAGGCTGTCCCCGAATAACCTGTACTTTAGCCCAAATATAAACAGTTGGGAAGCGAAAACCTTTCCCAGAGCTGAGAAACAATTAGTGATCAGGTCAATCATCCCGACCAACCT